>NW_025138104.1:0-1211 GCF_004010195.1 Chiloscyllium plagiosum
CATCAAAATCATCATTACGCCATTTTGCTTTTGTTTAACATATAATCACCAACAGTACAAAAGTGAGAACCGCAGATGCTGGAAACCAGGGCCTCGATTAGAGTGGTGCTGGAAAAGGACTTTTGCCAAAACTTTGATTTTCTGGCTCCTCGAATCCTGCCTGACCTGCTGTGCCTTTCCAGCACTACTCTAATCTAGACATATCATCACCAGCAGTAAACAATTTGTGTAACCAATTGAATATTTCCAAACACAGCCCATTACAGGCCAAGCAAACCATGGCAAGTGACCGAGTGAGAAGGGACTAAATCAAAATAGAATTGTGGGGAGGGGGCAGCGGTGGAGATAAAGCACTATATCCCCTGCGGTGCCCATCTCTATTTAAAGGCAGTGAGAGCATTGATGCACACCACATGCCCCTTCTCCAAGGACAACCTGCTGTGTAACCTTTATTCCCAATCACGGAATAGAATCCCTTCAGTGTGGAAGGAGAGCATCCGAAGAACATCACGCCCAGAGCACTCTATCACTGTAACACTGCATTTCCCATGGCTGATCCACCTCGTCTGCACAATCCAGGAGACTGTGGACAATATTGCACGACTGATCCATCTAACCTGCACATCTTTGGACTGTGGGAGGAAACCAGGGCACCTAGAGGGGACCCACACTATCATGGGGAGAATGTGGGAACTCCACATAGGCCGTTGGACAAGGCTGGACTCCAACCTTGTACCTGGTGCTGTGAAGCAGCCGTGCTACAGTCACAATTTAAATCAAAACAGATGATACCTGTTCATTGTCACATTGCTGTTTGTGGAGACTTACTGCCCAGAGAGACATCCTGAGGTTTAGAAAGTGGCAATGTAAGTTCAGTCACCTCCAGCCCAGTTAATGTGGTTAACAACAACAACATTAATACTCCAGCAGTGTCATCATTTACAAGGTCCACTCCTGACTCTGAACAGTAACATTAGAATCAGAGTCCTGCAGTCCACACGGAGCAGCTAGATGACCACTTCCCTGTGAGCACTCACTGGTCTCTCAATCGTGTTGATGATGCAGCAAATACCTTGTCACACAGAGGGGTGAACAGCTCCTACCCAGTGTGAACCCACTGGGGTCTCGGGGCAGGTTGAATCACTGAATCCCTTCTCACGCACTGAGCATCTGAATGTCCTCTCCCCCTATGTGGGTTCACTGGGGTCTCA
>NW_025138105.1:0-1211 GCF_004010195.1 Chiloscyllium plagiosum
CTCACAGTCAAAACAAGTTTGTTTTTGAAAAGTATATGAGGGACATCAATCTGGTATTGAGCTGGATTCTGGAAATAGATAACTTTATCGATCAGACAGGCGTTGTGTAAACATTGTCCCACAGTGTGTTTAACACACCACCTTTTGAATTGACTTACCAGGCACTCCAAACGCTGCAAGAATTGGATAGTATATGAGCTCTGTCAGGAAAAGCGATGACCTGTTCATCTTCTGTGTGAAGAAAGAGGCAAACACACTGCCTGAAGTAGTAAGTAAACGGAGACAGCAGTGATTTATTTATGGCACAGTGATTCCCTAATGGTTCTGTTTAATTGCGTACCTGCTGTCATTACTTACAGGTTAGTGAAAAGTTGGTATGTGCATCATCTGACTTTTCAATGTGAAACCAATTAGGGAAGGAGCAATATCATTTAAAAAAATACAAAATGGGCGCCTGACATTATTCTTTCATTAAATCAAATCTGGTGTCCATTGTGCATGACACAAAGTCTACTCTGCAAGAAGCAACTGTAAAGGACATTGGTTCGGCCAATTTGGAATACTGTGAGTAATTCCAGTCTCCCTCCTACGGGAAGGATATTGTGAAACTTGCAATGGTTCAGAAAAGATTTACAAGGACATTGCCAGGTTTGGATGGTTTGAGCTATAGGGAGAGGCTGAATAGGCTGTGGCTGTTTTCCCTGGGGCATCAAAGGTGTGACCTTATAGATGTTGATAAAATCAGGAGGGGCATGGATAGGATAAATACCCAAGGTCTTTTCCCCAGGGGAGGGGAATCTAGAACTAGAGGGCATAGGTTTAGGGTGAGAGGATATATATCTTAAAGGGACCTAAGCGGCAACTTTTTCATGCTGAGGGTAGTGCATGCACAGAATGAGATGCCAGAGGAAGTGGTGGAGGCTGGTACAATTACAACTTTTAAAGGGCATCTGGACGGGTATGTGAATAGGAAGGGTTTAGAGGCCATGTGGTGCCAAATGGGACTAGATTAGTTTTGGATATCTGGTCAGTATGGACGAGTTGGACCGAAGGGTCTGTTTCCTTGCTGTTCATCCCGATGACTCTGTAACTGACCCCACCCAGTATTTGAGATTGTGCAGACATTTGATGAAATGGATTGCATGAGATTTTCATGGAAAATATGACATATACAAAACAACATTCAGCACACCAGACCATATTAGTTTTTG
>NW_025138106.1:0-1211 GCF_004010195.1 Chiloscyllium plagiosum
CGGACCTTCATTCCACACGGACTGTCCTAGCAACCGCCGCCACCGCCATGTTGTACCTGGTGCGCTCGACCGCCGCCGGCTCGGTAAGTGTGGAAGGCAGTCGGCGAGAGGGGGAGGGATGCCGGGGCGCGGGAGAGAGGGGGCGACGCCGAGGCCTGACTCTGGGTCTAGGCCTCTGTCTCTCTCCATCCCCCTCACTCCCATCCGACCCGGCCCCTCTATATTCTTTTTCTCTTCCCCTCTCCTTTTCATCTTTTATTTATCTCCTTTTTCTCCGTTTTTTCTCTTTCACGACCCCTGACCTTCAACACACCCCTCTCAGCCTGGCCGTTCTCTGAACCCCGGAGACGTGAGACAGCTCTGCCCCTCTTACCCCCGGGCCAACCTCCTCGTTTCCGGGCGATTTCACCTTCGCACGTGGATCCACACCAACCATTGATCCTGGGGCCTGGATTAAACCCGAGCGCCTTCCATGTCTCCCCCTTCCCCTTTAAGCAGAACCATCCAAACATCGAGGGTCACATTGTGAGTGGGGAGCGGTTGCTCAAATTTGTCGTTTACGCCCTTGAATATAGAAGGTTGGTGATTGACAGAGACGATCAATTTTTCAACGTATAATTTCAGTTACATCACACTGCAAAGTTTTGCTATAAATTCTGTTACGATCGAGCCCTCTACAATCACCTGACGAAGGAGCGTCGCTCCGAAAGCTCGTGTGCTTCCAATTAAACCTGTTGGACTATAACCTGGTGTTGTGTGATTTTTTTAAATCTGATGGAACATCCTTGAAGAAGGTTCTGAGGAAAGGTCACTCGAATGGAAACGAGAACTCTTGATTTCTCTGCACAGATGCTGCCAGACTTGCCTGAGCTTTCCCAGCAATCTCTACTTTTGTGTCTGATGCAACATCCTTGATTAAAGCTAGTATTAAATTTAATCTGACTTGAAGTGATAAATCTCTCAACTAATTGTTCAGATCCAAAGTCAGTTTGAGTAGATTCATCCTGATCCTTGTTGGAATATTAAAGAAAAAAAATGCACACAGTGAGGCAATTATTCCAGACTGATAGTCTCACTCTGGCTGCAGGAGCTCCTTATGTGGCAGAGTGAAATCTAGGGAATATAAATTTAACATTTAAACAGCCTTTGAACTCTCAAGTGTCATCTGTTGTGACTCTTGCACTCTACCAGTGTCTTGTCTATGGCATAGT
>NW_025138107.1:0-1211 GCF_004010195.1 Chiloscyllium plagiosum
TGTATCTACACAGTTACACATTGAATGACCGTAACCTGAATACACACTGTATCTGAACAGTTACACAATGAGTGACCACACCCTGAATAAACAGTGTATTTGCACAGTTACAAAGCGAGTCACCATACCCTGAATAAACAGTGTATCTGCACAGTTACAAAGCGAGTGACCATACCCTGAATAAACAATGTATTTGCACAGTTATACAGTAAGTGACCATACCCTGAATAAACAGTGTATTTGCACAGTTACAAAGTGAGTGACCATACCCTGAATAAACAGTGTATCTGCACAGTTACACTGAGTGACCATACTCTGAATAAACAGTGTATCTGCACAGTTTCAGTGAGTGACCATACCTTGAATAAACAGTGTATCTGTACAGTTACACATTGAGTGACCATACCCTGAATAAACAATGTATTTGAACAGTTACACAATGAGTGACCACACCTGAATAAACAGTGTATTTGCACAGTTACAAAGCGAGTGACCATTCCCTGCATAATCAGTGTATCTGCACAGTTACACAGTAAGTGACTGTACCCTGAATAAACAGTGTATCTGAACAGTTACACATTGAGTGACCATACCCTGCATAATCAGTGTATCTGCACAATTACACAGTGAGTGACTGTACCCTGAATAAACAGTGTATCTGTACAGTAACACAGTGAGCGACCATACCTCTAATAAACACTGTATCTGTACAGTTATACGGTGAGTGACCATACCCTGAATAAACAGTGCATCTGCACAGTTACACAGTGAATGAGCATGCCCTGAATAAACAGTGTATCTGTACAGTTACACAGTGAGTGACCATATCCTGAATAAACAGAGTATCTACGTGAGTGACCATACCCCGAATAAACAATGTATTTGCACAGTTACAAAGTGAGTGACAATACCCTGAACAAACAGTGTATCTGTACAGTTACACAGTGACTGACCAGACCCTGAATAAACAGTGTATCTGTACAGTTACACATTGAGTGACCATACCCTGAATAAACAGTGTATTTGCACAGTTCCAAAGTGAGTGACCATACCCTGAATAAACAGTGTATCTGTACAGTTACACAGTGAGTGACCAGACCCTGAATAAACAGTGTATCTGTACAGTTACACAGTGAATGAGCATGCCCTGAATAAACAGTGTATCTGTACAGTTACACAGTTAGTGACCATACCCTGAATAAACAGAGTAT
>NW_025138108.1:0-1211 GCF_004010195.1 Chiloscyllium plagiosum
AGTTGCTGGAGAAGGTACTGAGGGATACGATCTCTTTATATTTAGAAAAAAATGGGTGTATCAGTGATAGGCAACATGGTATTGTGCGGGGGGGATCGTGCCTTACCAACGTAATAGTGTTCTTCGAGGAAGTGACGAAGTTGATAGATGAAGGAAGGGCTGTTGATGTCATAAACATGGACTTTAGGAAGACGTTTGATAAGGTTCCCCATGGTAGACTAATGGAGAAAATGAAGTCATATGGTGTGCAGGGTATGCGAGCTAGGTGGATAAATTACTGGTTGAGCAACAGGAGACAGAGAGTAGTAGTTGAAGAGAGTTTCTCAAAATGGAGAAAGGTGGCCAGTTGCATGCCAGAGGGGTCAGTTTTGAGGCCACCGTTGTTTGCAATATACCTAAATGATCTGGAAGAAGACAATGTTGGTATGATCAGCAAGTTTGCAGATGACACGAAGATTGGTGGAGTATCAGAAAACATAAGGGACTGTCAGAGAATACTGGATGATATAGATAGATGGAGAGTTGGGCGGAAAGGTGACGGATGGTTTTCAATCCACACATATGTGAGGTGATGCATTTAGGCAAGACTAATTGGAGAGCGAATTATACAATGAACGGAAGGGTCTTGGGAAAAGTTGATGTGTAGTGAGATCTTGGAGTACAGGTCCATTGTACCCTGAAGGTTTCTGCACAGGTGAATAGCGTGGTCAAGAAGGAGTTTAGTATGCTTGCCTTCATTGGACAGGGTATTGAGTACAAGAGCTGACAGGTCATGTTAAAATTGTACAAGGCATTGGTTCGGCCGCATTTAGAATGCTGTGTGCAGATCTGTTCGGCACATTACCAAAAGGATCTGGACGCTTTGTAGAGGGCGCAGAGAAGGTTTACGAGATTCGGTTCATTTTCATTAGAAAAAAGGAAATTGAGGCGGGACCTGTTTGAAGTTTACAAAATCATGAAGGGTGGAGACAGGGTGGATAGAGACAAGATTTTTCACAGGATGAAGGATTCAATAACGAGAGGTCACGCTTTCAAGGTGAGAGGTGGAACGTTTAAGGGAGATGCACGCGGCAAGTACTTCATACATAGGTGGTGGGCGCTTGGATCGCGTTGCCAGCAGAGGTGGTAGAGGCAGGCACGGTCGATTCATTTAAGATGCGTCTGGATAAATGCATGATTAGGTGGGGAGGAGAGGGATACAGATGCTTAGG
>NW_025138109.1:0-1211 GCF_004010195.1 Chiloscyllium plagiosum
CCCTTTGTTTCACATCACGCCCCAGGACCTTACCGTTACGTGTATAATTTCTGCCCAGATTTGCCTTCCCAAAATGCAAAACCTCGTATTTATCTAAATTAAACTTCATCTGTCACTCCTTTCCCTTTGTCCCATCTAATTGTGGTCTCGTTGTACTCTGAGATAATCTACGACACCACCTTTATGATGTCATCTGTAACCTTACTAACTATGGCCACAATATTCGCATCTAAATCCTTTACATAAATGATGAAATGCTGTGAACTCAGTACTGATTCTTAAAGCACACAGCTGCTCACAAGCCTCCAGTCTGAAAAATATCCCTCTTTCGTCAAGCCAATTGTGACTAGCTTCTTCTGTATCCCATGTGACTGAAACTTACTAATCGGTCTACCAATCGGAATGAAATATTAGCTATGAAGAGAGGTTGAGTAGGTTAGGTTTATTTTCACTAGAAAAAAGGAGTTTGAGGGCGGACCTGATTTAGGTTTGCAAAATCATAATGGGTATAGACAGGGTGGATGGAGACAAGCTTTTTCCGTGGTGAGGGATCCAATAACGAGAGGTCACGCTTTCAAAGTGAGAGGTAGAAAGCTTAAGGGGGATAAATGCAGTAAGCATTTCACACAGAGGGTGGTGGGCGTTTGGAACGCGTTGCTAGCAGAGGTGGTAGAGGGAGGCACGGCAGATTCATTTCAGATGCGTCTGGACAGATGCATGAGTAGGTGGGGAGCAGAGGGATCCAATTAGGCGACAGATTTGGACAGTTCATTTGGATCGGCTCAGGCTTGGAGGGAGAAGGGTCTGTTCCTGGGTTCGAAATTTTCTTTGTTCTTTGATGTTTAAATGAACACCTTGCTGAAGTCCATATAGACAATGTCTACCAAACTGCCTTCATCAATCTTCTTTGTCAC
This sequence comes from Chiloscyllium plagiosum, assembly GCF_004010195.1. NCBI lineage: Eukaryota > Metazoa > Chordata > Chondrichthyes > Orectolobiformes > Hemiscylliidae > Chiloscyllium > Chiloscyllium plagiosum. The sequence continues at coordinate 915 of NW_025138109.1, forward strand.
CTCTTCAAAAAACTCAACAAAATTAATGAGACATGATTTCCCATGCAGAAAGCCACGTTGACTACCACGATCAGCCCTTGCCTTCCCAAATATGTTTAAATGCTATCCCTCAGAATCCCCTCCAACAACTTATCCATCACTGACATCAGGCTCACCCATCTATAGTTCACTGTTTCCTTTTCTAGTCCCACTCCTCCACTGCTTACAACAAATGTTCAATGAAACCAGGTTTGTGATGTGGTCGATGATACCTGTCTCAGATTGGGTCAGGTTCAATTTTAGGAACAAGTCAGACTG
>NW_025138110.1:0-1211 GCF_004010195.1 Chiloscyllium plagiosum
GACAGTACTGAGCTGGAAGTTTAGAACTAGCGTGAGGTGGGGGAAGGGGAAATGAGGAAACTGTTGAAGTCGACATTGATGCCCTGGGGTTGAAGTGTTTCGAGGCGGAAGATGGGGCGTTCTTCCTCCAGGTGTCTGGTGGTGAGGGAGCGGCGGTGAAGGAGGCCCAGGACCTCCATGTCCTCGGCAGAGTGGGAGGGGGGGTTGAAATGTTGGGCCATGGGGTGGTGTGGTTGATTGGTGCGGGTGTCTCAGAGATGTTCCCTAAAGCGCTCTGCTAGGAGGCGCCCAGTCTCCCCAATGTAGAGGAGACCGCATCGGGAGCAACGGATACAATAAATGATATTAGTGGATGTGCAAGTAAAACTTTGATGGATGGGGAAGGCTCCTTTAGGGCCTTGGATACAGGTGAGGGAGGAGGTGTGGGCACAGGTTTTACAGTGCCTGCGGTGGCAGGGGAAAGGGCCAGGATGCATTTTTGCAAGAGGTAGGGTGGGAAGAGGTGTAATCCAGGTAGCTGTGGGAGTCGGTGGGTTTGTAAAAAATGTCAGTGACAAGTCAGTCATCATTAATGGAGATGGAGAAGTCCAGGAAGGGGAGGGAGGTGTCAGAGATGGTCCAGGTAAATTTAAGGTCAGGGTGGAATGTGTTGGTGAAGTTGATGAATTGCTCAACCTCCTCGCGGGAGCACGAGGTGGCGCCAATGCAGTCATCAATGTAGCGGAGGAAGAGGTGGGGAGTGGTGCCGGTGTAATTATGGAGGTGGGGCCAGGTGGGTTGTAGGGGGGCGTGGACCTGACCAGGTAGTCTCGGAGGGAACGGTCTTTGCGGAAGGCGGAAAGGGGTGGGGACAGAAATATATTCCTGGTGGTGGAGTCTGTTTGGAGGTGGCGGAAATGTCGGCGGATGATTTTGTTTATGCGAAGGTTGGTAGGGTGGAAGGTGAGCACCAGGGGCGTTCTGTCCTTGTTGCGGTTGGAGGGGTGGGGTCTGAGGGCGGAGGTGCAGGATGTGGACGAGATGCAGCATCTTTAACCACGTGGGAAGGGAAATTGCGGTCTCTAAAGAAGGAGGCCATCTGATGTGTTCTGTGGTGGAACTGGTCCTCCTAGGAGCTGATACGGTGGAGGCGGAGGAATTGGGAATACGGGATGGTATTTTAGCAAGAGATGGGGTGTGAAGAGGTGTAATCCAGGTAGCTGTGGGAGTCG
>NW_025138111.1:0-1211 GCF_004010195.1 Chiloscyllium plagiosum
CAATACCTACAGTCCACCCTGTCTCTATAAAATTCTCCAGCCTGGACCAAAATACCTTTCTGTGTACCTTCTTCAAGCCCCAAGAGAACATGACATGACTGTAACCTTCTGCAGGCCCGATCACACTCCTGCATCCTGGCAGATATCATCACACGACCTCAGTAACCTTCTCCCATCCCTACCGAGCTCCTTATGTGGATAAACACCTCCAGATCCTTTTCCAGCCGCAACAGCACTCCACATCTGTTTGCTCCTCCACTCCCTACAGCCCTCCCAGCCCCTCAAACACTGTGTAATTCTGCAATTTGGGGCAGCACGGTGGTTCAGTGGTGAACAATTGTGCCTCACAGCGCCAGGGACCCAGATTTGATTCCAGCGTTGGGTGACTGTGTGGAATTTGCCCATTCTCCCCATATCTACGTAGGCTTCCTCTGGGTGCTCCGGTTTCCTCCCACAGTCCCACATCCCAAAGATGTGCAGGTCAGGTGAATTGGCTATTGTAAGTTGCCCACAGAGTTAGTTGCATTAATCAGAGGGAGATGTGTCTAGGTAGGTTATTCTTCGGAGGGTTCGTGTGGATTTGTTCAGCCGAAGTTCCTGTTTCCATACTGTGGGGCATCTAATCTAAACTCTCCCTCTGTGTTCCATATTACTGTCGCTAAAATAATTCCCTTATCCATAAACAGTCCCAAACCCCCCAAACCTTCGAGTCTCTGTGAACGCCCACAGCTCCAATATCTCTCCTTATCTTTGCAACTTCTTCCAGTCCTGAAAGCTTCTGATAATGCGGAGATCTTACAATCATCCATTTCTGCGTAATCCTCTCAGGTCCCTGTAGCACTCCCGAGCTGTCGAACCCACTACAATGCTTGTGACTTTCTCAATCCATTTCCTACAAGATTCGCTATCTCTCTAACATCCTCCTGTCGCTATCACCCATCCTGTCGCTGTAAGCTCCTCTAGTCTGACCATCCATTTTGTCATCATCATAATACTCTCCAGCTCTTACCCCCATCTATATAAACGTTACCCTCCCCTACAACCATCCCGAAAGCAGAAACTTCCTCCAGTGTGTGCAATGCACCTTGTGTTAGTGTCTCCAGGCTCTATTGCTGTTCCTGTTTCTGTAAGCTCTGGCAGACTGTCCAGCTTTCCGGTCCATCTACTTTCCAGAACTTCAGCATCCGACAGCAGATGTCTTCATTCACTAC
>NW_025138112.1:0-1211 GCF_004010195.1 Chiloscyllium plagiosum
TTGAGGGTTTGGTTAAGAAACAGAAGGAAGCAAATGTAAGGTACAGACAGGATAGATCGAGTGAATCCTTATAAGAGTATGAAGGAAGTAGGAGTATACTTAAGAGGGAAATCAGGAGGGCAAAACACAGACATAAGATAGCTTTGGCAAATAGAATTAAGGAGAATCCAAAGGGTTTTTACAAATATATTAAGGACAAAAGGGTAACTAGGGAGAGAATAGGGCCCCTCCAAAGGTGGCCTTTGTGTGGAGCTGCAGGAGATGAGGCAGATTCTAAATGAATATTTCGCATCAGTATTTACTGCGGAAAAGGATATGGAAGATATAGACTGTAGGGAAATAGATGGTGACATCTTGCAAAATGTCCATATTACAGAGGAGGAAGTGCTGGATGTTTTGAAATGGATAAAGGTGAATTAATCCCCAGGACCTGATCAGGTGTACCTTAGAACTCTGTGGGAAGCTAAAGAAGTGATTGCTGGGCCTCTTGCTGAGATATTTGTATCATCGATAGTCACAGGTGAGGTGCTGGAAGACTGGAGGTTGGGTAACATGGTGCCACTGTTTAAGAAGGGTGGTGAGAACAAGCCAGGGAACTATAGACCAGTGAGCCTGACGTCGGTGATGGGCAAGTTGTTGGAGGGAATCCTGAGGGACAGGATGTACATGTATTTGGAAGGGCAGGGACTGATTAGGGATAGTCAACATGGCTTTGTGCGTGGGAAATCATGTCTCACAAACTTGATTGAGTTTCTTGAGGAAGTAACAAAGAGGATTGATGAAGGTGGAGCGGTAGATAGAACATAGAACATTACAGCGCAGTACAGGCCTTCGGCCCTCGATGTTGCGCTGCCCTCTCATACTAATCTGAAGCCCATCCCACCTACACTATTCCATGTACGTCCATATGCCTGTCCAATGACGACTTAAATGCTCTTAAACTTGGCGAATCTACTACCGTCGCAGGCAAAGCATTCCATAGCCTTACTACTCTGAGTAAAGAAACTACCTCTGACATCTGTCTTATACCGATCTCCCCTCACTTTAAAGTTGTGTCCCCTCGTGTTCGCCGTCCCCATACTTGGAAAAAGGCTCTCCCTCTCCACCCTATCTAATCCTCTGATTATCTTGTATGTCTCTATTAAGTCACCTCTCAACCTCCTTCTCTCTAACGAGATCAGCCTCAAGGCCCTCAGCCTTTCCTTGTAAGA
>NW_025138113.1:0-1211 GCF_004010195.1 Chiloscyllium plagiosum
ACACAGAGCTGTTTGGGAGTAATTACACAGTGCAGTTAGGGGGTAATTACACAGTGCTGTTAGGGGGTAATTACACAGAGCTGTTTTGGGGGTAATTACACAGTCCTGTCAGGGGGCAATTACACAGAGCTGTTTTGGGGGTAATTACACAGTGCTGTTAGGGGGATAATTACACAGTCCTGTCAGGGGGCAATTACATAGTGCTGTTGGGGGTAATTACACAGTGCTGTTTGGGAGTAATTACACAGTGCTGTTGGGGGTAATTACACAGTGCTGTTTTGGGGGTAATTACACAGTGCTGTTAGGGGGTAATTACACAGTGCTGTTGGGGGGTAATTACACAGTGCTGTTAGGGTTTAATTACACAGTGCTGTTAGGGGTAATTACACAGTGCTGTTAGGGGAGTAATTACACAGAGCTGTTAGGGGGTAATTACACAGTGCTGTTAGGGGTAATTACACAGTGCTGTTAGGGGGTAATTACACAGTGGTGTTAGGGGGTAATTACACAGTGCTGTTAGGGGTAATTACACAGTGCTGTTAGGCGTAATTACACAGTGCTGTTGGGGGGGTAATTACACAGTGCTGTTAGGAGGTAATTACACAGTGCTGTTAGGGGTAATTACACAGTGCTGTTGGGGGTAATTACACAGTGCTGTTGGGGTTAATTACACAGTGCTGTTGGGGGATAATTACACAAAGGTGTTAGGGGTTAATTACACAGTGCTGTTGGGGGTAATTACACAGTGCTGTTGGGGGTAATTACACAGTGCTGTTGGGGTTAATTACACAGTGCTGTTAGGGAGTAATTACACAGTGCTGTTGGGGTTAATTACACAGTGCTGTTAGGGGTAATTACACAGTGCTGTTAGGGTTTAATTTCACAGTGCTGTTAGGGGTAATTACACAGTGCTGTTAGGGGGTAATTACACAGTGCTGTTAGGGGACAATTACACAGTGCTGTTGGGGTTAATTACACAGTGCTGTTGGGGGTAATTACACAGTGCTGTTAGGGGGTGATTACACAGAGCTGTTATGGGGTAAATACACAGTGCTGTTAGGGGGTGATTACACAGAGCTGTTATGGGGTAATTACACAGAGCTGTTAGGGCGTAATTACACAGTGCTGTTAGGGGGTAATTACACAGTGCTGTTAGGGGACAATTACACAGTGCTGTTGGGGGTAATTACACAGTGCTGTTGGGGGTAATT
>NW_025138114.1:0-1211 GCF_004010195.1 Chiloscyllium plagiosum
CAGTATGTCTGAAAGCAATCCCTCAGTACCTCAGATAGTGCTGCCTCAATAACTCAGAAAGTACTCCCTCAATATCTAAGAAAGTGTTCCCTCAATACATCAGAAAATGCTCATCCAGTACCTTGGATAGTTCTCCCTCAGTTCCTCTGATAGTGCTTTCTCAGTACGTCAGAAAGTGCTCCCTCAGGACCTTAGAAACTGGTCCCTCAGTACCGCGGACAGTGCTCCCTCAATACCTCAAAAAGTGCTCTCTTAATACCTCAGAAAGTGCTCCCTCAGTACCTCAGAAAGTGCTCCCTCAGTACCTCAGAAAGTGTTCCCTCAGTACCTCAGACAGTGCTCCCTCAGTACCTCAGATAGTGCTCACTCAATACTTAAGATAGTTCTCCCTCAATTCCTCAGATAGTGCTCCCTCAGTACCTCATATACTTGTCCCTCAGTACCTCGGAAAGTGCTACCCCAATACCTCAGATAGTTCTCCCACAATACCTCAGTTAGTGGTCACTCAATACTTCAGATCATGCTCACTCAATACCTCAGATAGTGCTCCCTCAATACTTCAGATAGTGCTCCCTCAGTACCTCATATACTTCTCCCTCAGTACCTCGGAAAGTGCTACCCCAATACCTCAGATAGTTCTCCCACAATACCTCAGATAGTGGTCACTCAATACTTCAGATCATGCTCCCTCAATACTTCAGATAGTGCTACCTCAGTACCTCATATAGTCCTCCCTCAGTACCTCAGATAGTGCTCCCTCAATACCTCAGAAAGTGCTCCCTCAATACCTCAGATAGTGCTCCCTCAATACTCAGAAAATGCTCCCTCAATGCCTCAGAAAGTGCTAATTAAGTGTGTCAGAAAGTGCCCCCTCAGTACCTCACAAAGTGCTCCCTCAGTACGTCAGACAGTGCTCTGTCAATACCTCAGACAATGCTCCCTCAAAACCTCAGTAAGTGCTCCCTCACTAGCTCAGAACATGCTCCCTCAATACCTCAGAAAGTGCTGCCTCAGTACCTCAGAAAGTGCTCCCTCAATGCCTCTGAAAGTGATCCCGCAATACCTCAGATATTTCTCCCCCAATACACCACAAAGTGCTCCCTCAATACCTCAGATAGTTCTCCTTCATTATCTCATATAGTTCTCCCTCAATAACTCAGATAGTGCTCCCGCAATAACTCAGATATTTCTCCCTCAATACATCAGAAAGT
>NW_025138115.1:0-1211 GCF_004010195.1 Chiloscyllium plagiosum
ATTATTCATCTCTAGTACGTATCCATATTACTCTTCTCCAGTACATGTCCATATTACTCCTCTCCGGCACGTATCAATATTATTCATCTCTAGTATGTATCAATATTACTCCTCTCTGGTACATGCCCATATTACTCCACTCCGGTACATGTCCATATTACTCCTCTCCGGTACCTATCCATATTACTCCTCCCTGGTATATGTCCATATTACTCCACTCCGGTACATGTCCATATTACTCCTCTCTGATATGTGTCCATATTACTCCTCTCTGGTACATGTCCATATTACTCTGGTACATGTCCAAATTACTCCTCTCTGGTACACGTCCATATTACTCCTCTCTAGTACATATCCATATTACTCCTCTCTAGTACATGTCCATATTACTCCTCTCTGGTACATGTCCATATTACTCCTCTCTGGTATACATCCATATTACTCCTCTCTGGTATACATCCATATTACTCCTCTCTAGTACGTATATAAATTACTCCTCTCCGGTACGTGTCCATATTACTCCTCTCTGGTACGTGTCCATATTACTCTAGTATGTGTCCAAATTACTCCTCTCTGGTACACGTCCATATTACTCCTCTCTAATATGTATCCATATTACTCCTCTCTGGTATACGTCCATATTATTCCTCTCTAGTACGTATCCAAATTACTCCTCTCCGGTACGTGTCCAAATTACTCCTCTCTGGTACATGTCCACATTACTCCTCTGTGGTACATGTCCATATTACTCCTCTCTGGTATACGTCCATATTACTCCTCTCTAGTACGTATATAAATTACTCCTCTCCGGTACATGTCCATATTACTCCTCTCCGGTACATGTCCATATTACTCCTCTCTAGTACATATCCATATTACTCCTCTCCGGTATGTGTCCATATTACTCCTCTCTGGTACGTATCCACATTACTCCTTTCTAGTACATATCCATATTTCTCCTCTCCTGTATGTGTCCATATTACTCCTCTCCAGTACAGGTCCATATTACTTCTCTCTGGCACATATCCATATTAGTCCTCTCTAGTACGTGTCCATATTACTCCTCTCCGGTATGTGTCCATATTACTCCTCTCTATTACGTATCCATATTGCTCCTCTCCGGTCCAGGTTCATATTCGTCCTCTCCGGCACATATCCATATTATTCATCTCTAGTATGTATCAATATTACTCCTCTCTGGTACATGTCCA
>NW_025138116.1:0-1211 GCF_004010195.1 Chiloscyllium plagiosum
TTATTTGAGACCACAAGCATTCACAGTGCTGCTGCTCCTTCAGACAGCTAGTGAGAGAGAATACATTGGACACAGAATTTATAAGGAAAAGATCAAAGGGTGATACAACTCATGTCACTGTATTGAACCCTCACAGGTGGCTGATAAACCTTTAATTAATTAGAATGGAGATACAGGGTTTGATTGAATATGTCAATCTCAGAATTTCCTTCAAGCAATTACCCTGAGATATCTTTAGGTGTTATCAGTATAAAGGAAGTGACATCTCAGGTCAGACAATTCAGATCAGGCGTGAGGTCTCTTCTGAAGTCTGTCTGTGTCTTAACTTGGAATCAGAGTGTTCATGTTTCCAAAGTGGGAATTTATAAAATGTGGCATTAAATGACTGTCACAGATTGTGTCTCCTTTTTGAACAAAGTAAAATGTGCCTGCAAATGCAAATTTACCCATTAGATTTGTGTGTGTGTGTGTGTGTGTGTGTGTGTGTGGGCGGTCGAGAGAGAGAGAGGGCGGTCGAGAGAGAGAGAGAGGGCGGTCGAGAGAGAGAGAGGGCGGTCGAGAGAGAGAGAGGGCGGTCGAGAGAGAGAGAGAGAGAGAAAGAGAGAGAGAGAGAGAATTACAGAATTAAAGAATTAACAGCCATCTAGGCTTGTTCAATATATTCACATCAATTGTGCGACTGTTTGATATTTTCCTTATAAATTCCATGTCTGAAGTATTTTCTCTCACAAGCTGCCCAAGGATGGAGCAGGGCTCTGAAAGTTTGTGGTTTCAAATAAACCTGTTGGACTTTAAACTGGAATCTTGTGTTGCTGGGTGGGTTCTTTAGAGCTGAGAAGACTGAGGGTGGACATGATTGAGGTGTATAAGATAATCAGGGATATGGAAGGGAGAATAGAGATAGAGCAAACAAGTCGTAGCAGAGAGTATAAGAGCAAGGAGGTATTGCTGGGGTTGTACAGAGCATTGGTTAGGCCTCAGCTGGAGTACTGTGTATAGTTCTGGTCACCTCACGACAGGAAGGTTGCGATAGCACTGGAAGCAGTACAGAGGAGACTGTCCAAGGTGTTGCCTGCGATGGAGAAATTGAGACTAGATAGGCTTGCAATTTGTTATTTAAAGCAAAGAAGGTTGAGGGGGACATGATTGAGGTGTTTAAGGTAATCAGTTACATGGATAGGGTGAATTGAAAGCACCTGTTATCCTTGGTG
>NW_025138117.1:0-1211 GCF_004010195.1 Chiloscyllium plagiosum
TCTGCCGACGGTCTCGCCTTCGAGAGGGGGCCGGCCCCCGTGTTCAGGCCGAGTTTCATGCATTTCCAGCGGTGGCAAGTGGTCCAAATTGTGATGGGAGCAAACTTGACTGCTCATACCGACTTTGAGTGCTCGGGGCCGGGGAGCTCAGCCGGAATTGACCCGGCGATGCTGCGGATGGTCTCGCCTTCGAGGGTGGGCCGGCCCGCGTGTTCAGGCCGACTTTCATGCATTTCCAACGTTGGCAAGTGTTCCAAACTGAGAAGGGAGTGAACCTGAGTGCTCATACCGACTTTGAGACTTCTAAGCCGGTTAGCCCGATCGGACGTGACCCGGTGTTTCTGCCGACGGGCCCCCGTGTTCAGGCCAATTTTCATGCATTTCCAACGTTGGCAAGTGGTCCAAACTGTGATGGGAGCGAACTTGACTGCTCATACTGACTTTGAGCGCTCGGGGCCGGGTAGCTCAGCCGAGTTTGACCCGGCGATGCTGTGGATGGTCTCGCCTTCGAGGACGGGCCGGCCCCCGTGTTCAGGCCGATTTTCATGCATTTCCAATGTTGGCAAGTGGTCCAAACTGTGATGGGAGCGAACTTGACTGCTCATACCGACTTTGAGACTTCTAAGCCGGGTAGTTCGGCCGGGTTTGACCGGGCGATGCTGCCGACGGTCTCGCCTTCGAGTTTGACGCATTTCCCACGGTGGGAAATCAGTAACCAGAAAAACTTGAAAAAATGCCCAAAAAGAAGAAATCAGTAACCAGCAAAACTTAGACAAATGCCCGAAAATGAGAAATCAGTAACTAGAAAAACGTTTGAAAATGAGAAATGAGTAACTCGAAAAACTTAGAAAAATGCCCAAAAATGAGAAATGAGTAACCAGTGACACTTAGAATTTTTGTGGGTCAGTACAAATCAGTAACCAGTGACACTTGGTGGCGACAGACGGGAACTGGTGGCAATGGATGGGGTCGGCGGTGACGGATGAGGTCCGGTAGCAACGGATGGGGACCGGTGGAGATAGGTGGGGACCCGGTGGCGACGGACGGGGCCGGGTGGCGACGGACGGGGCCGGGTGGCGACAGGAGACGACTGTTGGAGACAGGTGAGGTCTGGTGGCGACAGATGGGGACTGCTGGCAACAGACGGGTGTGGTGGCGACGGATGGTGAACGGTGGAGACAGATATCGACAGGTGGGTCCTGGTGGCAACA
>NW_025138118.1:0-1211 GCF_004010195.1 Chiloscyllium plagiosum
GCCCTTCCTATCCTTTGCCTTCAACTGGACATGACTATTCTGCACTATCTTTAGCCTATCTTTGAAAGCCTCCCACATCTCAAATGTGGACTTCCCTTCAAACAGCTGTCCCCAATCCACATTTCCCAGCTCCTGCCTAATTTTGATATAATTGGCTTTGGCCCAGTTTAGTACTCTTCCCTGATGACCACTCTCTTCCTTATCTACAAGAATTCAAAAACTTACGGAATTGTGGTCACTGTTTCAAAAGAAATCCCCCACCGCAACTTCTACCAATTGTCCTGGCTCGTTCCCAGTACCAGGTCCAATATGGCCCCTTCCCTCGTCTGACTATTGACATACTGCTCAAGACAACTCTCCTGGATGCTTCGTACAAGTTGTACTCCATCCAGAACTCTGACTGTAAGTGTATCCCAGCGATGTTGGGAAAATTAAAGTCTCCCTTTAATGTACAAAATCCCATGCAAGGACTGCACAAAACACTACATAGGACAAACAGGAAGACAGCTAACGATCTGCATCCATAAACACCAATTAGCCACGAAATGACATGACCAGCTATCCTTAGTAGCCACACACGCAGATGACAAGGAACATGAGTTTGACTGGGACAACACTACTATTATAGGACAAGCCAAACAGAGAACAGCCAGGGAATTCCTAGAGCAATGGAACTCGTCCACAGACTCAATCAACAAGCACATTGACCTGGACCCAATATGCCGGCCACTGCAACGGGCAGCTGGATATAACAACCGGAAGCGGCAGATTCAAACCACTATAAATGCCGGAGGAAAGATCACAGAAGCGCTTCACAGGAGGCTCCCAAGCAGTGAGGATGTCACCTAGGCAGGGGACAAAACATCTGCAACACAAATTCCCAGCTCGGCGAACACAACCACAACAATGAGCATCCGAGCTACAAATCTTCTCACAAACTTTGAGGTGTTTGATATGCTTGTCGTTGTTAGACAGTGCATTGAATGTAGGAGTTGGAAGGTCATATTGCAGCTGTACAGGACATTGGTTAGGCCACTATTGAATACTTCGTGCAATTATGGTCCCGTTATTCGAGGAAAGATGTGTGAAACATGCAAGAATTCAGAAAAGATTTCCAAAGATATTGCCAGGGTTGGATGTTTTGAGATTTATGGAGAGTCTTAATATGCTGGGATTATTTTCCCTGAAGCATCAGCGGTTGAATTGTGATC
>NW_025138119.1:0-1211 GCF_004010195.1 Chiloscyllium plagiosum
TACCTGCAGTGAGATGTTCGCACCCTTTTTACCAGCAGTGAGATGTTCGGGCCCTTTTTACCTGCAGTGAGGTGTTCGGGCCCTTTCTACTTGCAGTGAGATGTTCTGACCCTTTTCACCTGCAGTGAGATGTTCGGACCCACTTTACCTGCAGTGAGATGTTCGGACCCACTTTACCTGCAGTGAGATGTTCTGGCCCTTTTTACCTGCATTGAGATGTTCGGGCCCTTTCTAACTGCAGTGAGATTTTCAGGCTCTTTCTACCTGCAGTGAGATGTTCAGGCCCTTTCGACCTGCAGTGAGATGTTCGGACCATTTTTACCTGCAGTGAGATGTTCTGGCCCTTTTTACCTGCAGTGAGATGTTCAGGCCTTTTCTAACTGCAGTGAGATGTTCTGGCCCTTTTTACCTACAGTTAGATGTTCTGGCCCTTTTTACCTGCAGTGAGATGTTCGGGCTCCTTTTACCTGCAGTGAGATGTTCGGCCACTTTCTACCTGCAGTGAGATGTTCGGGCCCCTTTTACCTGCAGTGAGATGTTCGGACGCCTTTCCACCTTCAGTGAGATGTCCAGCCCCTTTCTACCTGCAGTGAGATGTTCGGGCCTCTTTTACCTGCAGTGAGCTGTTCGGACGCCTTTCTACCTGCAGTGAGATGTTCAGACGCCTTTCTACTTGCAGTGAGATGTTCGGGCCCCTTTTACCTGCAGCGAGATGTTCGGGCCCCTTTTACCTGCAGTGAGATGTTCGGGCCCCTTTTACCTGCAGTGAGATGTTCAGACGCCTTTCTACCTGCAGTGAGATGTTCGGGCACTTTCTACCTGTAGTGAGATGTTCGGGCCCCTTTTACCTGCAGTGAGATGGTCGGGCCCTTTTTACCTGCAGTGAGATGTTCGGTCCCCTTTTACCTGCAGTGAGATGTTCGGGCCCTTTTTACCTGCAGTGAGAAGTTCGGATCCCTTTTACCTGCAGTGAGATGTTCGAGCCCTTTTTACCTGCAGTGAGAAGTTCGGACCCTTTTTACCTGCAGTGAGATGTTCGGACCCTTTTTACCTGCAGTGAGATGTTCGGGCCATTTTTACCTGCAGTGAGATGTTCGGCCCCATTTTACCTGCAGTGAGGTGTTCGGCCCCTTTTTACCTGCAGTGAGGTGTTCGGGCCCTTTTTACCAACAGTGAGATGTTCGGCCCCTTTTTACCTGCAGTGAGGTGTT
>NW_025138120.1:0-1211 GCF_004010195.1 Chiloscyllium plagiosum
CTCCCCCTTTCCCTTCTGAGTCTCAGAGCCAGTCCTCGCGCCACAGACCCAGTCACTGCAGCTTACTCCTGCAAGGCCGTCCCCCCCAACAGTATCCAAAGCGGTATACTTATTGTTTAGGGGAACAACCACAGGGGATCCCTGCACTGCCTGCTTCCTCCCCTTCCCACCTCTAACTGTTACCCAGCTACCTCTGTTCTCTGGCGTAGCTACGTCCCTGTAGCTTCTATCTATCACTCTCTCAGCCTCTCGAATAATCCTCAGTTCATCCAACTCCAGTGCCAGAAGACTGGAGGTTGGCAAACGTGGTGCCACTGTTTAAGAAGGGTGGTAAGGTCAAGCCAGGGAACTATAGACCAGTGAGTCTGACATTGGAGGTGGGCAAGTTGTTGGAGGGAATCCTGAGGGACAGGATGTACATGTATTTGGAAAGGCAAGGACTGATTAGGGATAGTCAACATGGCTTTGTGCGTGGGAAATCATGTCTCACAAACTTGAGTGAGTTTTTTGAAGAAGTAACAAAGAGGATCGATGAGGGCAGAGTGGTAGATGTGATCTATATGGACTTCAGTAAGGCATTTGACAAGTTTCCCCATGAGCAACTGATTGGCAAGGTTAGATCTCATGGAATACAGGGAGAACTAGTCATTTGGATACAAAACTGGCTCAAAGGTAGAAGACAGAGCATGGTGGTAGAAGGTTGTTTTTCAGACTGGAGGCCTGTGACCAGTGGAGTGCCACAAGGATCAGTGCTGGGTCCACTACTTTTCGTTATTTATATAAATGATTTGGATGTGAGCATATGAGGTATAGTTAGTAAGTTTGCAGATAATACCAAAATTGGAGGTGTAGTGGACAGCGATGAAGGCTACCTCAGATTACAACAGGATCTTGATCAAATGCGCCAATGGGCTGAGAAGTGGCAGATGTCGTTTTATTCAGATAAATGCAAGGTGCTGCATTTTGGGAAAGCAAATCTTAGCAGGACTTATATACTTAATGGTAAGTCTAGGTAGTGTTGCTGAACAAAGAAACCTTGGAGTGCAGATTCATAGCTCCTTGAAAGTAGAGTCGCAGGTAGATAGGATAGTGAAGAAGGCGTTTGAGCTACAGGAAGAGGCTGAACAGGCTGGGGCTGTTTTCCCTGGAGCGTCAGAGGCTGAGAGGTGACCATATAGACGTTTAGAAAATTATGAGGGGCATGGATAGGA
>NW_025138121.1:0-1211 GCF_004010195.1 Chiloscyllium plagiosum
TCTCTGTATTATAGTCAGGGACTGCTGTTCCCTATATTATAGACAGGGATTGCTGTTCCCTGCATTATATACAGTGACTGCTGTTCCCTGCATTATAAACAGGGACTGCTGTTCTGTGTATTATAGAAAGGGACTGCTGTTTCCTGTATCACCGACAGGGACTTCTATTCTCTGTATTATAGACAGGGACTGCTGTTCTCTGTATTATAGACAGGGACTGCTGTTCCCTGTATTATAGACAGGGACTGCTGTTCCCTGCATTATAGACAGTGACTGCTGTTCCCTGCATTATAGACAGGGACTGCTGTTCTGTGTATTATAGACTGGGACTTCTATTCTCTGTATTTTCGATAGGGACTGCTGTTCTAAGTATTATAGACAGGGACTGCTGTTCCCTGTGTCACAGACAGGGACTGCTGTTCCCTGTATTATAGACAGGGACTGATGTTCTCTGTATCACAGACAGGGACTGCTGTTCCCTGTATCATAGACAGGGACTGCTGTTTCCTGTATTATAGGAGGGACTGCTGTTCTCTGTATTATAGATAGTGACTGCTGTTCTCTGTATCATAGACAGGGACTGCTGTTCTGTGTATTATAGACAGGGACTGCTGTTTCCTGTATCACAGACAGGGACTGCTATTCTCTGTGTTATAGACAGGGACTGCTGTTCTCTGTATTATAGACTGGGACTGCTGTTCCCTGTATTATAGACAGGGACTGCTGTTCCCTGTATTATAGACAGGGACTGCTGTTCTCTCTATTATAGACAGGAACTGCTGTTCCCTGTATTATAGACAGGGACTTCTATTCTCTGCATTATAGACAGGGACTGCTGTTCCCTGTATTATAGACAGGGACTGCTGTTCTCTCTATTATAGACAGGGACTGCTGTTCTCTGTATTATTGACAGGGACTTCTATTCTCTGTATTATCGACAGGGACTGCTGTTCTGTGTATTATAGACAGGCACTTCTATTCTCTGTATTATAGACAGGGTCTGCTGTTCCCTGTATTATAGACAGGGACTTGTATTCTCTGTATTATAGACAGGGACTGCTGTTCTGTGTATTATAGACAGGGACTTCTATTCTCTGTATTATAGACAGGGACTGCTGTTCCCTGTATTATAGACAGGGACTGCTGTTCTGTGTATTATAGATTGGGACTTCTGTTCTCTGTATTATAGACAGGGACTGCAGTTCCCTGTA
>NW_025138122.1:0-1211 GCF_004010195.1 Chiloscyllium plagiosum
GACACTGGACTCCTTTGGCTATAAATGCCATGACCATGATCTCATTCTCCACAACCAACCTGATAAAAGAGCGGTGCTCCAAACGTTAGTGTTTCAATAAATCTGTTTGTTTATAACCTGGTGTTGTGAGATTTTTAACTTTGTCCAAGGAAACACATGTTATGGGACTGGTAACAGTAATTATTTTGTGATCGGTTCCTCCGGAAATTTCTCCTCTGCGCAGGCAAGGGTGAACAGTCTGTTTTTGTGCTTTGTGCGAGATCAGGCTAGCAGCTTTTAAATCCTTAAAAGAAAACTGTAGGTCAGCAATCGTATTTCGAGAATGGTACTTCCAGCTCTGGTAGTCCTGCTGGGTCACCAGAGAGGGAGGGAGCGAAGATGTCACATCTAAAAAGCAAACCGAAAAGTTGTTTTGTTTGTTCCGTCAGTTGAGTTGGTTCTGCACTCCGATGAGACTGGATACTGATTTTAATGGATCAGAATTGAACACTACAATGGAACACCTTAAATTTCAAGAATGTTGAAAAGGCAAATCAAACTGTAACCTTGGAGAGAGATGCTTCCATTTCTAACCTTGGGTGATCCAAATAAGACATTGTTACTGATCACTCCATTTCAGAGTGCTGCTCTTTCATCAGCTGGTCGTGGACAGTAAGGTCATGATCACAGAATTTATAGCCAAAGGAGTCCACGGTCATGGAGATGTCCTTTACTAAACAATTTTAGATTAAATCTTTCATATTTTAGAATGGGCTTCTGTTCTTTGGTATGTTAATCCCAGAACTTGTTTCAAATTACCTTCAAGAATGTCATTCAAATGCAGAGCTTTTCGAACAACAATGTCAGTCTGACTCGATATTGGGACACAGAATTCACACCTATTGTTAGAAAAGCTCTACATTTAAATGACATTCTGAAATGGCAGATCTTTAACATTGAGAATAGTTACAATGATATATTCAGAAACATTGTTAAAGTCTGAAAGCATGTTCACTTTTTGAAAAGAGCTGCTGAAATCTTTCTGAAACTTGCATTGAAACGTGCGTAGTTAGGCCACAGCCCAAGACAGGCTGTAAAGGTTGAATGGCCTAATCCTAGTTTTGTGAAATTGATTCTGACTATGTAGAAATAGAGTTGTAGAGCACAGAAGCAAACCCTTCAGTCCAGACAACCAAATGTCCTAAATTAATCTAGTGACCCATTTGCCAGCA
>NW_025138123.1:0-1211 GCF_004010195.1 Chiloscyllium plagiosum
ACTCTTTTGAGGAATTCATGCTCATTTTCACCCATAGAGGGAGACACACCAGAAGATACCGCCAAACTGGAGAGCTGGAATTTGAAACGGACAATAGGACAAATGCAAGCTTTACATGCAGAAGCACAGAGGCGATGTCCCGAGAGAACTTTACAGGGGAGCGTCAACGCATACCACGGTTAAAGCGAAACAGTCCCCCTTGAACCCGGTAGAATTCAAACCTACAATCTTCTGATCCTGAAGTCAGACGCGTTATCCATTACGCCACTGGCCCAAGAGACAAGCCTGCCCTTGGCAGAATGTCGATATGTAATGCCATGGACTTTCACGGAATCAGAATTAAAAAGGTGAACAAGCACCGAAGATAATCACCAACATTGCTTCACTTCGAAGTTTCCAATTTGTGAAGCAGTGCCTTTCACTGGCAAAGGAGAAACATTTGTCCTCAGCTGTCTGCTTCAGGGTCGCGTCCTTCTCTGCTGGAAGTTTCCATCGTTTTATTCACCGTCACGACGCGATTTCATGGTCCACTCCAGTGAAAAAGTGTCATGGTGTCGTCCAAACAAAACCCTGCAGAAACTCAGCGAGAAACCTCTGGTCATTTCGAGCTCAGGATGTGGAATTAGACGAGATGCGTGACACCTTTTATTGGCGCCGCCACTTCACTGAAATTAGCGTCTCAAAACGAGCCGTTGTTAGCATCAGCTTGATTTGTACCTTCCTGCAGTGCATTTGCTAAACAACATCAGATCGCGCCCATTCGGCCCAGCTGACTTATCTATTTTCACACTCTGCAGTATTTCTAATATCTCTTTCTTGTGAACCTCAATCTCTTCTCGTCTAGACGCAAGTAGCTCTGTATCTTCCTCGCCAACATTTTCATTTTCTATAGCGAACACTGTCGAAAAATATTTGTTTAGTGCTTCCCCTATCTCCTCTGACTCCACACACAACCTTCCACTATTGTCCTTGATTGTCCCAAATTTAACTCTCGTCATTCTTTTATTCCTGACATACCTATGGAAAGCCTTAGGGTTAACCCCGATCCTATCTGCCAACAACTTCTCATGTCTCCTACTGGCTCTTCTCAGCTCTCTTTTTAGGTCTCTCCTGATATCGTTGGAACCCTCGAGCGCTCTAACTGAGTTTTCACATTTTGTCCTAACATAAGACTCTTGTTCTTCTTGACCAGGGATTCTACTTCCTTAGTA
>NW_025138124.1:0-1211 GCF_004010195.1 Chiloscyllium plagiosum
CTTCATGCACAGTTTCGATCAAGACTTCTTCTCCACGCAGGACCTCCACCCAACATTATACACCATATACATTGACGACATTTTCTTCCTCTGGACTCATGGCGAGGAGTCACCGATACAACTACACTGTGATATCAACAAGTTTCATCCCACCATAAAACCCATCATGGACTACTCTCAACTGTCTGTCTAATTCTTGGACACATGCATCTACATCAAGAATGGACTCCTCAGCACCACACTCTACCACAAACCCACAGACAACCTCACTTTCCTACACTCCTCCAGCTTCCACCCAAAACATTTTAAAAGAGCGATCCCCTATGGACAAGCCCTATGCGTACACTGAGTCTGTTCAGATGAGAAGGAATGTTCTGGTCACCTGGTAATACTCAGGGATTCCCTCATAAGAACGGGGTACGATGCTCAACTCATCGACCGCCAGTTTTGACATGCTACAGCAAGGAACCGTAATGACATCCTCAGGAGACAGACACGTGCGGCAACTGACAGGGTACACTTCATTGTTTAGTCCTTCCCAGGGAACTGAAAAGAATTATACCATGTTCTTCGTGACCTGCAACACATTATCAATGAGGATGAGTACATCACCAAGAAGTGTCCCACACCTCCACTGCTTGCCTTGAAACAACCGCCAAACCACAAACAGATCATTGATCGCAGCAAGCTGCCCGACTTTCAGGACAACTCCATACAACCCTGTCACGGTCGGCGCTGCAAGAAGTGTCCGAGTATAGACATGGATGCCATCATTACACGTGGGAACACCTCCCACCATGTACATGGCAGGTACTCATGTAACTCAGCCAAGGTTGCAGCCAAGGATGCCCTGAGGCATGGCACTTTGGGGAAACCGAGCAAAGGCTACGGCAATGGATGAATGTGCACCGCACAACAGTCAACAGACAGGTGTGTTCCCTCCCGCTTGGGGAACATTTCAACTGTCCAGGATATTCGCCCTCGGAACTTCGGGTGACCATTCTCCAAGGCTGACTTATGGACAGGCAGCAGCGAAATGTAGCCGAGCAGTGGCTGAGAGCTAAGTTCCATAACCATAGGAATGGCCTAAACAGGGACCTTCGGTTAATGACATCTGCACGTGACCACATTGCACTCTTTACACACAGACACTACTACACACGCAGTCCTACATACATACACACACACAAACAAAGACCCACATGCACACA
>NW_025138125.1:0-1211 GCF_004010195.1 Chiloscyllium plagiosum
TAACTGTGGGAGAGACAGTGGGGTCACTGTAACAATGGGAGAGACTGTGGGGACACTGTAACTGTGGGAGAGACTGTGGGGACTGTGTAACTGTGGGAGAGACAGTGCGGACTGTGTAACTGTGGGAGAGACTGTGGGAACACCGTAACTGTGGGTTAGACTTGGAGGAATTCAGACTGTAGGTGGGATGGACAATCGGAAGATCTCTGACTGGAGGTGGTTATGGCTGTGGGAAGGTCTCTGAGTATGGGAGTGACTGTAGGAGGGAATGGGAGGGACTCTGTAACTGTGGGAGGGATGGACTGAGGGAGGGATGCTCTGTGAGAAAGTCTCTGATTGGATGTGATAATGCTGTGGGAGGGACTCTAACTGTGGGGACACGAACTGTGGGAGAGACAGTGGGGACTGTGTAACTGTGGGAGAGACTGTGGGGACTCTGTAACTGTGGGAGAGACTGTGGGGACTCTGTAACTGTGGGAAAGACTGTGAGGACACTGTAACTGTGGGAAAGACAGTGGGGTCACTGTAACTGTGGGAGAGACTGTGGGGACTGTGTAACTGTGGGAGAGACTGTGGGGACTCTGTAACAGTCGGAGAGACTGTGAGGAGTCTGTAACTGTGGGAAAGGCTGTGGGGACTGTGTAACTGTGGGAGAGACTGTGGCGACTGTGTAACTGTGGGAGAGACTGTGGGGACTCTGTAACAGTGGGAGAGACTGTGGGAGGATTTCATTACCTGTCGCTGGGAATGAGTACAGGAATCAGTGCCTCAGAGTCTGCAGCTCGATCCTGGAGCTCACAGGAAAGGTCAGTAAAACACCACGTCCTCATTTTCCAATGATTCAAGCTGGGCACTTCACGTTCTGAACATTTCCCTTTCCTGAGAATCAGAGAGAGAGAGACAGACAGATCGTCAGAGAGAGAGGGAGAGCGATCTGGGGAGAATCGAAGGGCCAGTTCCCATTCCGGATTCACTTGCTGTCAATTTAAAAACCAACAACAGCGAAAGTTGGGAATCCGAAACGGAAACAGCAGGAGGAAGCCAGCAGGTAAGGTCAGATCCAAGGAGAGAAAGCACAGGGTCCAGTGACAATTAAAACATTCACTCTGCTCTCTCTCCCCAGATACTGCGAGACCGGCAGTATTTTATAAGTAATTTCCATTTACCTTCCGGTTAGTGACATCTCCTCAACTTGATTCATCTATTTGTGG
>NW_025138126.1:0-1211 GCF_004010195.1 Chiloscyllium plagiosum
GGGAGGATGCCTTTGTGTGAGAGATACTGTCAGTGTGAGAGGGAGGATCTCTGTGTGAGAGAGATACTGTCAGTGTGAGAGGGAGGATGTCTGTGTGAGAGACATACTGTCAGTGTGAGAGGGAGGATCTCTGTGTGAGAGTGATACTGTCAGTGTGAGAGGGCGGATGTCTGTGTGTGAGATACTGTCAGTGTGAGAGGGAGGATGTTTGTGTGTGAGATACTGTCAGTGCGAGAGGGATGATGTCTGTGTGTGAGATACTGTCAGTGCGAGAGGGAGGATGTCTGTGTGTGAGATACTGTCAGTGTGAGAGGGAGGATGCCTTTGTGTGAGAGATACTGTCAGTGTGAGAGGGAGGATCTCTGTGTGAGAGTGATACTGTCAGTGTGAGAGGGAGGATGTCTGTGTGTGTGATACTGTCAGTGTGAGAGGGACGATGTCTGTGTGTGAGATACTGTCAGTGTGAGAGGGAGGATGTCTGTGTGAGAGAGATACTGTCAGTGTGAGAGGGAGGATCTCTGTGTGAGAGTGATACTGTCAGTGTGAGAGGGCGGATGTCTGTGTGAGAGATACTGTCAGTGTGAGAGGGAGGATGCCTGTGTGTGAGAGATACTGTCAGTGTGAGAGGGAGGATGTCTATGTGGGAGAGATACCGTCAGTGTGAGAGGGAGGATGTCTGTGTGAGAGATAATGTCAGTGCGAGAGGGAGGATGTCTGTGTGAGAGAGATACCATCAGTATGAGAGGGAGGATGTCTGTGTGTGAGATATTGTCAGTGTGAGAGGGAGGATGTCTGTGTGTGAGATACTGTCAGTGTGAGAGGGAGGATGTCTGTGTGTGAGATATTGTCAGTGTGAGAGGGAGGATGTCTGTGTGTGAGATACTGTCAGTGCGAGAGGGAAGATGTCTATGTGAGAGAGATACTGTCAGTGAGAGAGGGAGGATGTCTGTGTGAGAGAGATACCATCAGTGTGTGAGGGAGGATGTCTGTGTGAGAGAAATACTGTCAGTGTGAGAGGGAGGATGTCTGTGTGTGAGATACTGTCAGTGTGAGAGGGAGGATGTCTGTGTGTGAAATACTGTCAGTGTGAGAGGGAGGATGTCTGTGTGTGAGATATTGTCAGTGTGAGAGGGAGGATGTCTGTGTGAAAGAGAAACCATCAGTGTGAGAGGGAGGAGGTCTGTGTGTGAGATACTGTCAGTGTGAGAGGG
>NW_025138127.1:0-1211 GCF_004010195.1 Chiloscyllium plagiosum
TCGTATTTTACACTGGTGTTTCAACAACGGGGGTAGCACTCCTGCCTATGACCAAGCTATTTCCTTACTAAGGACGAATTGTATTCCTGGTGTCGAGATTTTTTCCAATACGCCTGCCACTTTTAATTGGACCCTCTACCATCACAGTACATCTTGGAACACTTTTTTGTCTCAATATTAATTCCACATACTGCCACATTTTCTGGCAATAATCCTTTTGAGTTACACATGTCAGCATCTCTCAACATGAAAGATTAACTTGATCCTGTATCTCTTAATACTGTATCATCTATCGGCTGTTCCTGACTTATGTGAGTTAACCTCACCTTGAACATAAATGGTTTTCGACGATCTGGCACTTCTTCCTTACCCAATGTCGACGACTTTATTGCAGTGAAAACATCGGAGCTATTTTAAATGCATCTGCTTGAAGTCTACAAAATTATGATAGGTATAGAGAAGGTGGAGAGCAAGGAGCTTTTTCTTCCCCAGAGGTGGGACCTTAATTATTGGGGGTTACGAGTTCAAGGTGGAGGGAAAGTGTTAAGGGTGTTATGCGTGGAAGAGTCTTTACGCAGAGCATGGAGGGTTTCTGAAACGCTGTGACAGCGGAGGTGTTGAGACAGACATGACAGTGTGATTTAAGATGTATCGAGATACATATACGAATGGGCAGAGAACAGAGGGATGCAGATCCTTCAAAAAGAAGTGACAGGTTTAGGTAGAGGATCTGGATTGTCACGGGCTTGCAGCCTGTTCCTGTGCTGACATTTTCTTTGCTCTTACCACTTTTGAAGCGGAAAAAAAGCAGAATTTAGAATAATTTAAGTATAGGAAAATTTGCACGATTTGGTGCATCAACCTAACTAAGGCCTTTTCCAATTCAGTAACAGCCCATATACCCCTTGGCAAAAATGAAAATTGAAATGTAGATTCTTATAGGAAGGAGGGAATAACATGCAAAGAGATGTCTTGTAAGATTACAGCACCCGAACCTACATCACTTGCATCAGTAGACCTCTTGAACGGCATTGCAAAATTGAATTAAAATGAATTGAATTGAATTCAATTTATTGTCGCGAGCGCCGAGTCACAGTGAAAAACGTTGTCTTGTGAAAAATACAGGCAGATCACAGAGTGAGAATAGAGAGTAAATAACAGGTAAACAGCGGCAAAAAAAAAACACAAGTACCGGCAAAGGTTAAAAGTTT
>NW_025138128.1:0-1211 GCF_004010195.1 Chiloscyllium plagiosum
GGAGGGAGGGGAGTGAAGGGGGAGGTGACCGAGAAGGCAGCCATTTCTGAACGGCCATAGCGCCCCACCAATTAGCTCTACCCAAAAAAAATAAACATGTCGCTGGAGGTGGTGGGGTTGAAGGAAACCAGCGAGTTTCTCTCGGACATTGGTGTCGGAGTGAGGGGGCCCAAATTGGTCAAACCCTCAACCCCTTCCCCAGGGCTTTCTCTCCCTGGGCAAAGAGCCCCAAGGATCTGTTGTTTCGGGCCCTGTTGAGAAGAGGCCGAGCAGCTCATTTTAAGGCATGGGCAGCCCCCTGCGTGGAACGCGATGACTGGGCCGGCGGCGAGAGTCGTACTTGACGTCGATCGGACGAGGAGCAGCAGCGTGGGGTGGGGGTGGGGGCTTCGGCCTAGTTTTTTTAGGGAGGGGTGCGGTGCACTGCAGGCCTCAGTGGGAAGGCCGGGGCCTGGGTGGGAAATCGAGGCCGAGCTGGACAGACGAGGCTGAGGTGGAAGACGAGGCCGAGGTGGAAGACGAGGCCGAGGTGGGCAGACGAGGCTGAGGTGGGAAATCGAGGCCTCGGTGGGAAATCGAGGCCGAGGTGGGAAATCGAGGCCTAGGTGGACAGACGAGGCCTAGGTGGACAGACGAGGCCTAGGTGGACAGACGAGGCTGAGATGGGAAATCGAGGCCTAGGTGGACAGACGAGGCCGAGGTGGGAAATGGAGGCCTAGGTGGACAGACGAGGCCGAGGTGGGAAATCGAGGCCGAGGTGGGAAATCGAGGCCGAGGTGGGCAGACGAGGCCGAGGTGGGAAATGGAGGCCTAGGTGGACAGACGAGGCCGAGGTGGGCAGACGAGGCTGAGGTGGGAAATCGAGGCCTAGGTGGACAGACGAGGCCTAGGTGGGCAGACGAGGCCTAGGTGGGCAGACGAGGCCTGGGCACTCTCCCTCTCGTCCCTCAGCTAGCGGATGTGAGACATCTCGTCCAGGAAGGGAGTCTTCATGCAGCCGGTACACAGCTGGTCCATCCAGAGCGGGGCCTCGTGTTGGAGGGGGGTCCTCCGTGGGTAGAAGACGTAGCGGAGGTCGTAGTTCAGCAGGCAGCTGACCGAGCTCATGTAGAGGTCGGAGAAACGACACAGCCGGCGGGAAAAATAGGTGGGATTGTGGCAGGTCCGGAAGATGCTGCCAAACTGGGGGTTAAAGAGATTCTTGGTGTAGG
>NW_025138129.1:0-1211 GCF_004010195.1 Chiloscyllium plagiosum
TGCCTACGCAGAAGAAGTCTGGAGAGGAATGCACTGTTGTTTGTCGAGGTTCGTCCCGAGCAGTGCCGTGACGTGGGACTCCGTGCTCTACAGCCTGTTCCCCGGGACGAACACCGAGACGAACATCAACTGTGCCTGGAGGATCATCAACTCGGTGAAGGACACTCTCTGGGTGGTCCAAAACCTGTTGATCTTCCAGCTGAAGGAGTTGACCCCGACTGAGTGATGCAGACTGGCACATTCCAAGGTCCAGGACTACGTGTTGAGGGACGCGATGGAGCTTGGGGCAGCTGCCGCCAAGGCACGGTGGGGAAAGACCACCGTGTAACATCTGCCTGCCTAAGCACAGGGGGCCCACGCAGTCATTTGGGCTCTGCTGACACCTCAGCTAAATATGTAATTGTACAGATCTGTAAATAGGAATGATTACTCTGTTTTCGGTATGCAAACAAATGGAATGTTTATATATGTATGGCATGTCCAGTTGTACAGATCATCAAAGTATTTTATGAATAAAGTATATTTTTGAAAAAAAAAATCCAGCTCACTCTAGCCCCAGCTGTATCTGGGACTGAACCTTTTCTCCCCAAAGCTGACTGTTCCTAACGAGAGGCCCTCCCCCAGCGCTGCCATTGAGGAGCATTTACTCAGTGAGTGCAAGAGGTTTGTTTGACACAGACCGCAATGGAGAGATCAGCGCCCAGGGAAGCGAGGGAACAGCAGGCTCCTTCCAGCAGCACATCGGGATGGGAGCCTGGGTCACAGGGGGGGCTCTGAGACCGGGATTGATTCGGGGTGAGTTCAGGGAGAACTGGGGGCTGTTTGTAAGAGGCCGAGCAGAGCAGGAACTGGGCCCGGAACTTGGAGTGAGCGGGCTGGGGGGAAGAGAGAGGCCTTTCTCGGGCTGTGTGTGGGCCTGCTGAGGGAGGCAGAGCGGGAAGGAGCTGCTGTGGGACATTCTTGTGGTTTACAATCCTCTGAACCCAGTTTTAATTTCAATCTGTTTCCCGCTCTTTCTCGAGGTTGTGTGGACCAACTGTAGGAATGTGATACTCTTGTAAAAGGACATACACTGAGGTCTTGGTAACAACATTAGAAATAGCGCCGTTTTTCCTATTTCCAACAGGTAGTTGGGGAGTTGGATATTGAACTGTGTAAGCATCCTGGTGGTTGAGTACTCCCATTCATGGTGCTGGGCAGTTGTTGCTCAG
>NW_025138130.1:0-1211 GCF_004010195.1 Chiloscyllium plagiosum
AGGATTGATGAGGGCAGAGCAGTAGATGTGATCCACATGGACTTCAGTAAGGCATTCGACGAGATTCCCCATGGGAGCCTGATTAGCAAGGTTAGAACTCACGGAATACAGGGAGAACTAGCCATTTGGATACAGAACTGGCTCAAAGGTAGAAGACAGAGGGTGGTGGGGAGGGTGGTTTTTCAGGCTGGAGGCCTGTGACCAGAGGAGTGCCATAAGGATTGGTGCTTTTTGTCATTTACATAAATGATTTGGATGTGAGCATATGAGGTACAGTTAGTAAGTTTGCAGATGACACCAAAATTGGGGGTGTAGTGGACAGCAAAGAGGGTTACCTCAGATTACAACAGGATCTTGACCAGATGGGCAAATGGGCTGAGAAGTGGCAGATGGAGTTTAATTCAGATAAATGCGAGGTGCTGCATTTTGGGAAAGCAAATCTTCGCAGGACTTATACACTTAATGGTAAGGTCCTAGGGAGTATTGCTGAACAAAGAGACCTAGGAGTGCAGGTTCATAGCTCCTTGAAAGGCGTTTGGTATGCTTTCTTTTATTGGTCAGAGTATTGAGTACAGGAGTTGGGAGGTCATGTTACAGCTGTACAGGACATTGGTTAGACCACTGTTGGAATATTGTGTGCAGTTTTGGTCTCCTTCCTATTGAAAAGATGTTGTGAAACTTGAAAGAGTTCAGAAAAGATTTACAAGGATGTTGCCAGGGTTGGAGGATTTAGCTATGGGGAGAGGCAGAAGAGGCTGGGGCTGTTTTCCCTGGAGTGTTGGAGGCTGAAGGGTTATAAACCTTATAGAGGTTTACTAAATTATGAGGGGCATGGATAGGGTAAATAGGCAAAGTCTTTTCCCTGGGGTCAGCGAGTCCAGAATTAGAGGGAATAGGTTTAGGGTGAGAGGGGAAAGATATAAAAGAGACTGAAGGGGCAACATTTTCATGCAGAGGGTGGTACGTGTATGGAATGAGCTGGGTACAATTGCAATATTTAAAAGGCATTTGGATGGATATATAAATAGGAAGGGTTTGGAGGGAAA
Organism: Chiloscyllium plagiosum; assembly: GCF_004010195.1. NCBI lineage: Eukaryota > Metazoa > Chordata > Chondrichthyes > Orectolobiformes > Hemiscylliidae > Chiloscyllium > Chiloscyllium plagiosum. The sequence goes on from NW_025138130.1 coordinate 1,047, forward strand.
TGTGTCAAGTGCTGGCAGGTGGGGCTAGATTGGGTTGGGATATCTGGTTGGACCGAAGGGTCTGTTTCCATGCTGTACATCTCTATGACTCTATGACTCGAAATCCTGACATGGCAGATGAATTCAATAAACATCTGCAGTTAAGAATCTAATGATGGTCATGAA
>NW_025138131.1:0-1211 GCF_004010195.1 Chiloscyllium plagiosum
TTATTTTTCACTCTCCACATTTCGTATTAAACAACATTCATTCTGAAAATTGGAAGTTTTCAAATTATTATTCACTAAAATTTAATAACACAAACAATTTATTTAGTTTAATATTCACAGTCTATGTTGAATTATTGCTATTTTTATATTGCTGGCAAATAGCTGAAGATCGCACATTTCAGTGAGAAATTAAACTGATTGTTTATTTAAAATGTATAAGAACGCTAATTCTATTTGTATGTTCAATCGTTTGCTCACTCTGAACATGTAATCATTCAGAAGTCAACCACTTTAAAAATATTGGAGTGGGAAATCGTTGCTTTGAATCCTGACATTGAATATCTAATTCTGATCACCACAAGTGTTATGTTCTTTCTTCGATAAAATAAAATGTACATATTTTATTTCTGTTTTAGAAAACCTTGACAAGAGTTTATATTTCAGTTCCATAAATATAGAATCAACATAATTGATTTAAGAGATTATAGTTCAGTAGAATGATTATCATTCATAGCTTAGTTTTGCCCAATTCATGAAATATAGCAAACATCCGATTATTGTTCTGGTCAGTAAAGCCAACACCTTGCAATGAGCTATGCTGAAAATTACTTCCAATTTATCTGACATCATTGACAGTGTTATTGGACCTCACAGCTGCCTGTGATACAGAGAGACTCAGTGGCCTGTTACAAAATCTGTGCATAGAGCTTCTAACCTGGTTCAGGTCAGTCAGTCAAACATTACTTCAAAACAAATAATTTGGAATCCACCTTGGGTAGGGGGAGAACACATCAACAGACTATCACTGGTCTCAGTTTAGGTACAATTGTTGTCCAGGTTAGATACTAATGGCTGACCATCAACCAAATTTTAAAATTCATCTTCAGTCAGAGCCTGGCTCAGAGACCAGACGTGTTGACATGGAGAGCCAGAATCACACCATACAAATTACCTATGGTGATGAAACCTGACCTGCCTCCCAGACTCCATGCATCTGCACCCCGGATCAGACACGGGTGTAGACATTAACAAGTTGACAATCTATTGTAGTGCCTTGTGTCTCACAAAGAAACCTGTAAATCCATATCCAATAAATGTCACCTTCGCATTCTCCAGTATCAAAATAAAATTTTACATCTTTGTGAATGGTCACAGATTAATACATGGATCACACAGTCGAATTTCTGTGAAGTAACCAGCAGCAAACAGCA
>NW_025138132.1:0-1211 GCF_004010195.1 Chiloscyllium plagiosum
CGAGCTACAAATCTTCTCACAAACTTTATAAAAAGAATAATTGAAGCCTCCTTGGAATGTATTTGTCACCAAAACCTGCCTCCTGAAAGTGAGTAGAACACCCATTACTAATCAGCCTCTGTTAAATCAGAATTCAGCAGAGCAGGAGTAGATTTAGCAATCTATTTATTTTCCTATCCACACTCAAACCACCAAATGGTGTTTGTTAAAATTGTCCCAAAAAATGTCAACTTTAAAATGAGCAAATGCAAGCTCACATTACTGGAGATGATTGACAATGCTTAATACACTACAGATTGCAACCAAACTGTATCATTTGATTTAATTAATGCTATTTCAAAACCATATGTATGAAATTAATATAAATATTCATGTGGTTCTTTCTGCTTTGATTGCGAAGGACAATAAAATGGTTTCAGAATTAAGTAGCTTGATCAACTTAGTAATGTGCACCTTGTATCATCTGAGTTCTTTCTCCTGACTAACTTAATTCCTGTGAAAGTAACTGCTCATTTGGTTTAGCAATGCACAGGGTTGCTTATGCTTTTGAAAATGAGCAAAAATCGTGTTGATTAACTGTCAATAGTTATAATTAAATGCTGCACCAAGATTTGTAAATAATGCTTGTTATAAAATCTAATGCAGATACAAATTAAGATTTCTTGTTTTGTATCCCAGTTGATTGTTTTTTCTCGCACCAACATTTCCAGGAGGAATTTGATCACCACTGATGTTTTACACATCTCCAGTGTATGCTAAATGCAAAAAATCTGACACACTTGCTTGCCTCTATATAAGTTCCAATATATATTACAGCAGAATACATTTTTCTGCTGCTCAGTTAGAAACATACAGTGAAAGCAATAAGTATTTAAATATTTGATAAGCTTTAAATAACGTAGGTAAAGGTTTTGATCTAAAGGGATGACTGAGTGAGATTTTAATGAAAAAAACAAAGATATTTTGTCATGGTTGACAGTTATATCACTGTTCTATAACAGAAGTGTTTCAAATAGTTTACCCTTCTTAAAAACTTCCTTACGGGTGGAACAGTGGCACAGTGGTTAGCACTGCTGCCTCACAGTGCCAGAGACCCAGGTTCAATTCCCGCCTCGGGCAACTGTCTGTGTGGAATTTGCACATTCTCTGCGTGGATTTCCACTGGGTACTCTGGTTTTCTCCCACTGTCCAAAAATGTGCAGGTTAGGTGA
>NW_025138133.1:0-1211 GCF_004010195.1 Chiloscyllium plagiosum
CAAAATTGTTGGCACAGTCGACAGTGAAGAAGGCTTTCGAAGAATGCAAAATGCTCTTAATCAAAAGGGTCAATGATTTGACAAATGCAATTTCGAGTTCAATCTGGATAAATGCAAAGTACAGTCAATAGGGTGTGTTTGACGCTGTCTGATTCAACGGAAAAGCAAGATTTGTTCATCGTCTCCTGGTTTTCAACACAAAAATGTCCTCCTTGATCTTTAAGAGATCTTACCCTCTCCTTCGGTGCTCTATTGCTCTTCAATGAGTTGTAGAATCACTTTGGATAATACTTATCTATCAATGTTATCCCATATCCACTTTTCGCCTTCCTGATTTCCCTCTTACAAATGGACCAAACTCTTTATACTGATGAAGAGATTTAATTGAGACAAATTGTCTATATTCAGAATAAGATTCTCTGGTTTTTGAGTAGAAGCTCACTAACTTTATTCATCAATTGTTCCTTAATTTGCCAGACTCACACTTCACTCTCCTAGGAAATCTATCCCCTCTATACACTTGTCGGCACACTGTTGAACACCCCCTACTTGTCAGATTGTTAACTTTCTACTCCAACCAAAAGTTGAAAGTCTTTGTCTGTTCACCCAAAATTATTTCAGTCACCTAACCTGTCTATTGCACAAAGGAAGTTCTAAATTTGCCCCTTCTCTCGTATGGACAAGCACGCATTGATTGCAACGAAATTCTTTAACACGTTTGACAAATTCTTCACCAACCAAACCTTCAACACTATGGTAGTCCAAGTCAATGTTTGAAATATTAAAATTGCACGTTATTCCAATATTATTATTCTTACAAATATCTGAGAAATCCTGACATAATTTGTTTCCCAATTTCTTTTTTGCCATTAGGCAGCATGTAGTACAGTCCCATCAAAATGATCTTTCCTTATTTTTAATTTCTACCGATATATTTTCACTGAACGATTTTTTTCAGAATTACCTTTCTTAGTTCCAGTTAATTTATTTCTTCATCAAAAATGCAAGGATCCTATCCCATATCTCATTTTCTACCTTGGCAACAGCACCTAACAATGCAATGTTGTATTGCTCGTCTTGAGCATCTCTCAACCAAGTTTTTGGAGCAGCCAGGATGTCGCAATTGCATGTTCATAAACATGCTGAGTTCATCAGCTTTCCAAGTAAGACCCATCGTCTTGGAATGAATACAATTCAGAATTATTGTATAT
>NW_025138134.1:0-1211 GCF_004010195.1 Chiloscyllium plagiosum
TGTTTGAGGGAGTGTGTGTGTCTGTGTGTGTGTATGTATGTGTGTGTATGTAAACTAGCCAATCTTATTGGGTGCCCATAAATATAAAATCCAGCAGCTGTTTCAGGTGAATTGGTCCGTGTGTCTCCAAAGATACAAAAGCTGCAAGAGTGACTTAACTGGGGGAAAGACAGTGCTGTTCAGTCCGGTGGGGATTCATCCAGTAAACCTTCCCCACACACTAACATACCTCTGGCAATGCAGTGTTTAGTCCTGCACACAGTGCTCCAGGTACAAACCAATGTAATGTCACTGTAGTCTTGCCAGAGCATGGGACAGCTCCGCATTACAGAGTAGTGTCTGGTGGTGATTTAATCAGAGGGTCACCATGCCCCAGCTGAGGGGAGAGGTTTGGAAGGAGAGTCCTTCTGAGTAACTCTAGCTAGTGTGGTATGCTAACTGCCCAGCCAACTGAGCTAACCAACCTCACTCCAGGGACGTGCCCTTTATAACCCAATCATAGCCAGCCTGCACCTCAATAGGAGCCACGAGCAAGGCCATTCGGCCCCCACCCTAACCCAGAAGGGAGAGCACGGGAAGCTGATAAAGGAAACAAGCCCCTCCCATGTGGCCTTCTGAAATGGAGCTGGAGGACAGAGCAGACCTGGGCTGCTGTTTGCTTCACCGTGACTGGCCTGCTCCACCTTACAGTGAGAGACTGAAGGGAATCTCAAGGAGATTTCACTTCTCACTGAGAGGCTGCAACTCCAATCCAAATCAGGCTGGTTCCCTCCGAGACTCACGGAAGAGTGCAGCACTCTACAGATCAAGCCCTTGTGGAATCATAACCTCCAGTGTGGGGGCCAAGAGCTGGGAGATAGCATTAAGAACATAAGACCATCCGAAATAGGAACAGGAGGAGATCATTCAGCCCCTCGAGCCTGCTCTGGTATTTAATAGGATCGTGGATGATTCAACATTTGATTTGGGAGCTGAAACTAGGACAATACAGAGACAGAGAATCAAATTATTCTGCCATGAGGAATCATCAGACTAAAGCACACACACACACACACACGCACACACACACAACACACACGCACAAAGCACACACACACACACAACACGCACGCACACACACACACAACACACACACACACACACGAATTGTGGGATTCAGGCCGTTTGTGGGAACGGGGAGAGACAAAGCAGCAAAAGAGACAAAGGAGCAA
>NW_025138135.1:0-1211 GCF_004010195.1 Chiloscyllium plagiosum
ATTGGATAAACATTTGAATTAAAAATGAATAGTATACGATAGATGGGCATCAGATCCATCGGTCGCGTGACGTCTGGGGACGAAGGGCCTTGATTTTGTTTTATGTTGAATACAATTATTATCATGTTTAAGTTCAAAAATAGCTGAAGCTTGAACATTATATTGTGAACTTACATTAATTATTTATTTTTAAATCAATGAACCGTTTATTAAATTGTTCAATCGTTTGCTCACTGTGACTATAATAATCGTTCATAAATCAACCACTTTGAAAATGTTAGAGCGACAATGTATTCCTTTTAATATTGACATTGAATATGCAATTGCCATCACCACAACAGTGAGACAACGTGTTCTTTTCTCGATATTAAAAAAATGTACGCTCTTTACTTTTGTATTGACATAGTTCCATAGATTTGATAGCAATGTTATTGTTTTCAGAGATAATGCAAATAATGTTCTGTTGAATACTTGTTCTCATATCTTCGTATTGCCCAATACCTGAAAAATGGTAAACATTTCGTTCGGATCAGTCAATGTTACGATTATAACCAACACTGAATTCAAGCAGTGTTACGAGACCTTACAGCTTCCTGTGACGCTGAGTGATACATTGGCCTGCTCCTAAATCTTCCAATCTGGATCAGGGCTATCACTTAAACATTTCTTCACAACCATCCATTTGGAATCCGCCTTTGGCAGTGGGGTACCCAGCCAACAGAGTGTCACTGCTCTCAGTGCAGGTACCACCACTGGTCTCAGTGCTAGTACAAATGCTTTCCAAGTTACATAGCAATGACTGAACAGCAACCAGGTCCAACAGATTCATCTTTGGTCGGAGCCTGTTTGCAGGGAGTAGATGCATGGTCACGAATAATCAGAATGCACCTCACATGCTACTTATATTGATGACATGAGGTCTGCCTCCCATACTTCATTCATCTGCACACTGGACCAGACCCTTGATGAATATATTAACAGTTGAATAGACTCCTGTCGCACTTGATGTCTCACAGTAAATCCTCTAAACTCGTATCCATAAATGTCACCTTCATATTCGCCAATAGCAACATATAATTATACATCTGCCTGTATGGTCAGTGATTAAAACGTGGGTCATCTAAAGGGCTTTTTAGTGGGCTTAAATGTCGATCGTTCCAGTAGATTACATCTGAAAGAAAAAACAGCAGCAAACGGTAAGGCAAAGAATC
>NW_025138136.1:0-1211 GCF_004010195.1 Chiloscyllium plagiosum
TGACCCAGCAATGAACCTGCACAGCTGTGTGACACAGCAATCAAACTACACAGCTTTGTGACGCAGCAGTGAACCTGCATACCTGTGTGACCCAGCAGTGAACCTGCACATGTGTGTGACCAAGCAATGTACCTGCACAGCTGTGGGACCCAGCAGTGAAACTGCACAGCTGTGTGACCCGGCAGTGAGCCTGTACAGATGTGTGATCGAACAGTGAATCTGCATACCTGTGTGACCAAGCAGTGAACCTGTACAGCTGTGTGACCAAGCAGTGGACCTGCACTGCTGTGTGACCCAGCAATGAGCCTGCACAGCTGTGAAACCCAGCAGTGAACCTGCACAGCTGTGTGACCCACCAGTGAACCTGCACAGCTGTGTGACCATCAGTGAATCTGCACAGCTGTGTGACCAAGCCGTGAACCTGCACAGCTGTGTGACCCACCAGTGAACCTGCACAGCTGTGTGACCAAGCGGTGAAACTGCACAGCTGTGTCACCCAGCAGTGAACCTGCATAGCTGTGTGACCCACCAGTGAACCTGCACAGCTGTGTGACCATCAGTGAATCTGCACAGCTGTGTGACCCTGCAGTTAACCTGCATAGCTGTGTGACCCAGCAGTGAACCTGCACAGCTGTGTGATCCACCAGTGAACCTGCACAGCTGTGTGACCATCAGTGAATCTGCACAGCTGTGTGACCCAGCAGTGAACCTGCATAGCTGTGTGACCCAGCAGTGAACCTGCACAGCTGTGTGACCAAGCAGTGAATCTGCACAGCGGTGTGACCAAGCAGTGAATCTGTACAGCTGTGTGACCCAGCAGTGAATCTGTACAGCTGTGTGACCCAGCAGTGAGCCTGTACAGCTGTGTGACCCAACAGTGAACCTGCACCGCTGTGTGACCAAGCAGTGAACCTGCACTGCTGTGTGACCCAGCAATGAGCCTGCACAGCTGTGAAACCCAGCAGTGAACCTGCACAGCTATGTGACCCAGCAGTGAACCTGCACGGCTATGTGACGCAGCAGTGAACCTGCATACATGAGTGACCCAGCAGTGTACCTGCACAGCTGTGTGACCCAGCACTGAAAATGCACAGCTGTGTCACCCAGCAGTGACCCTGCACAGCTGTGTGATCTACCAGTGAACCTGCACAGCTGTGTGACCAACAGTGTACCTGCACAGCTGTGTGACAAAGCAGTGAACCTGCACATCT
>NW_025138137.1:0-1211 GCF_004010195.1 Chiloscyllium plagiosum
GACCTCCCAACTCCTGCACTCAATACTCTGACCGATAGAGGAAAGCACACCAAACACCTTCTTCACTATCCTATCTACCTGTGACTCCACTGTCATGGAGCTATGAACCTGCACTCCAGGGTCTCTTTGTTCAGCAACACTCCCTAGGACCTTACCATTAAGTGTATCAGTCCTGCTAAGATTTGCTTTCCCAAAATGCAGCACCTCGCATTTATCTGAATTAAACTCCATCTGCCACTTCTCAGCCCATTAGCCCATCTGGTCAAGATCCTGTTTTAATCGCTGTCCACTACACCTCCAATTTTGGTGTCATCTGCAAACTTACTAACTGTATCTCTTATGCTCGCATCCAAATCATTCATGTAAATGACAAAAAGTAGAGACCCCAGCAACGATCCTTGTGTCACAGGCCTCCAGTCTGAATAACAACCCTCCACCACCACTCTCTGTCTTCTACCTTTGAGCCAGTTCTGTATCCAAATAGCTAGTTCTCCCTGTATTCCGTGAGATCCCCATGGGAGACTGATCAGCAAGGTTAGATCTCACGGAATACAGGGAGAAGCTCTGTAGTAGGATTGAGCCCTCCACTACCACCTGATGAAGGAGCGACACTCCGAAAGCTAGTGTGCTTCCTATCAAACCTGTTGGACAAAACCTGGTGTTGTGTGATTTTTAATTTTGTACACCCCAGTCCAACACCAGCATCTCCAAATTAGAAAGTGATCAGTTTCTTCATTAACTGATTTGAAGATTCTTGATCAATCAGTCTTCACTTTCCTACCTCTAACAGAGAATCACAGAACAATCATGTTATAATATCGAAGAAGGCCATGCAGTCCTTTATGTTCTGTGATGGCTCTCCACAAGAATACCTCAGATGGTTCCACTGCCCCCCAACATCACCCTGCAAGCTCCTGATTATTTTTCTGTTTAGATTATTATACAATTTCTTTCTCAAGGCTGTTCTATTGCCCTCTCAAGCAATATATTCCAGATACAAACTGCTCGCTGGACAGGATTGTTTTCAGCAGGGCATTAATTGGCACTGGAAAAACACAGCAGGTCAGGCAGCATCCAAGGAGCAAGAGAATTGATGTTTGGGACATTTCCTGATGAAGGGCTTATGCCGAATCGTCGATTCTCCTGCTCCTTGGATGCTGCCTCATGTTTTGGACAGGGTTGGGGCAGTGGGGATAAGGGCGGGCGGGAGG
>NW_025138138.1:0-1211 GCF_004010195.1 Chiloscyllium plagiosum
TGATGTAGGGAATATAGATTCAGCCAACTGGGGGGTGGGGTGGTTAATAGGAGGCGCAGATTTTAAGCAGAGGTGGCTCAATGGTTAGCACTGCTGACTCACAGCGTCAGGGACCTGGATTTGATTCCAGCCTTAGGCAACTGTGTGGAGTTCACACATTCTCCCCGTGTCTGTGCGGGTTTCCTCTGGGTGCTCCAGTTTCATCCCACAGTCCAAAGATGTGCAGGTTAAGTGGATTGGTTATGCAAAATTCCCAGTGTCCATGTCTGTGCAGGTTAAGCCATTAACCATGGGAAATACAGGGAATGGGTGAGTCTGAATGGGATGCTCATCATAGGGTTGGTGGACTCCATGGACGATTACCCTGTTTCTGCACTGAAGGGATTCTATTCCATTCTCATGAAGAAGAATGTACTTATCTCAATGTGCTGTGAATCTGTGGAATTCCCTAATCAAAATGCGGTGGATGCCAGGACAATGAGCAAATTTACTGAATAGATACAGATGTTGAATTTACAATGAGATGAAGGGTGAGAGAGGGAGCAAGTGGGAAATTCCAGCTGAGACCGATGTGAGCTCAATCAACACCGTATTAAATGGTGGAGCTGGTCGGAAGGACTGCATGACCCCCCCCCCGTGTGCCCAGTGCTTATCTTCTTACGGTAATAACTGGAAAGCTGAATCCAAAACTCACCACCTTCACCAAAGGAGATTTTTGGAAAAAGCAGGATGGTCAGGTGGATTAGCGTTCCAAACTTAGATAGTGAGGAAGCATGTGGGAGATAATGATTTTTTCAATTTTAAACTGAGGTGAGTGAAATAGGTTCTAGTCCAACAGATTTAATTGGATGATGATGAAGGAGCAACGCTCCGAAATCTAGTGTGCTTCCAATTAAACCTGAGGGACTATAACCTGGTGTTGTGAGTTTTTAACTTTGTACACCCCTGTCCAACACTGGCATCTCCAAATCATGTAAACTGAGGGGAGACAGTGATTTATGGTTTTGGATTGTGTAGTACACTCACACCGTCCAGAATACGTTGTTGTGAATATCTATCCTATAATTTATCACAAAGCCAAGATCTCTGACAATGAAAACCAAAACACCCAGGTAACATCCCCTCACCTCGTAATCTGATAAAAGACTTGTGATAAGTATGGTTGAATTTAGAATACATTGGAAAGCGGGAAGATTAAATCCAATCCCAAG
>NW_025138139.1:0-1211 GCF_004010195.1 Chiloscyllium plagiosum
ATGAAGAGAATGAGGATGATATATTTAACCTGTTTTATTTACAAATGGATTTGGAATTGAAAGAGTTACATAAATAGATTACTTTGAATCAGAAGAAATACCTAATGTTATCATTTAAAGTATTCATTCGGAAATGGAGACCACCTGAAATAACAACTGATGATTTATGGACAGTGGTCCATCAGCTGCTAGTTCTATCTGAGTATCCTAATGATCTACTACAAGTTACTCATGAAATTCAAATGGCAGGTGACTTAATATTTTAAGCTAAGACTTTAAGCATATTCATTGCCAAATTTACATAAGGTTGTAGTCAGATGTGGAAAAAGTGGGGTCTGCAGATGCTGGTGATCAAAGTCGAGAGTGTGGTGCTGGAAAAACACAGCAGGTCAGACAGCATCCGAGGAGCAGGAGAATCAATATTTCGGGCATAAGTCCTTCATCAGGATTCCTGATGAAGGGTAATGCCTGAAAAGTCGATTCTCCTGCTTCTCAGATGCTGCCTGACCTGCTGTGTTTTTCCAGCACCACACTTTCAACTATAGTCAAATGTGCCAAACATGTCAGGTAGTGGGAGAACCACAAACTTCAAATAAACCTATGTTTTAAATTCCACTACCAGGTTTAGAAAACAACTACTTAGCAGGATCTTAATAGACTTTGTGTACCCATTTGACTGAACTATTTGATCAACCACAAAAAATCAATTTGGTTATAAATTTGGTAAAGCACCGAACTGATGACCAAGAATCCATCAGTGATTGTTGGAAAAGCCATCTGGTTCACGAATATCCTTCAGGGAGAGAAACTACCATTCTTACCTGGTCTAGCCAAAATGTGGTTCCAGAACCACAGCAAATGATTGACTTACACCATCAGCCAATTCTTGATCAACAGTAAAGCACCTGCTCAGTGACACTTGATTCTCACCTCCTGACCTCACTACAACCTTGCTTCAAACATGGACAAAAGAGCTGAGTTCCAGAGGGGAGGCAAGTTTGACAGCCCTTGACATCAAGTTCATATCCAACCACGTGTGGCATGGAGGAGCTCTAGAAAAACGGGCAAGAGAAGGCCAACTCTCCGCTGGTTGGAGTCATGCCTGGTACTTAGGCAGATGGTTGTTGTTGATGGTCAATCATCTCAGCTTCAGGACATCTCTGCAGGAGTTCATCAGGATTTGGAGATGCTGGTATTGGACTGGGGTGTAC
>NW_025138140.1:0-1211 GCF_004010195.1 Chiloscyllium plagiosum
AAAATTATATAGAATCAGGAGATTTAGAGTCTCGTCAGTTTAGGGCACTGATTCTATGATGGCTAATTAAATAAATATATTTCATCAGGGGATTTAATGTCGGCTCATTCTAAGGCACTGACTCTGTGCTGTGTATTTAAATATACATAACCAGGAGATGTGGAGTCTCTAGCTTAGGGCACTGACTTTCTGCTGGTGAGTTAAATAAGTATATGTAACCAGGACATTTACAGTCTGCTCATTTTAGGGCACTGACGCTGTGATGTCTGGTTAAATATATATAACGAGAATATCTATAGACTCCTCAGATTAGGGCACTGACTGTGGGCTGGCAGATTAAATAAATGTATATATCTAGTAGATTTACAGTTTCCTCAGTTCAGGGCTCAGACTATGTGCTGTATAGATAAATACGTATATATAAACAGGAGATTTAGAGTGTCCTCAGATAAGGGCATTGACTCTCAGCTGTTGCTTAAATATATACAACCTGGAGATTCAGGGTCTCCTTAGTTTAGGGCACTGACTCAATGCTGTCTGGTTAAACATATATATGACAAGGAGATTCAGAGCCTCCTTCGTTTAGGGCACTGACTCTGTGCTGCCTGGTCAAATAAATGACAGCCAGACTACGAAGACCCTTCGGAATCCTGGTTGCACACAATCCCACCAACACTCTCAAACAAAAACTGGTTAAAAAATAGATATAACTAGGTGTTTTAGACACTCCACTGACTTTCTACTGTCTAGTTAAATAAATATGTAAAACCACGAGATTCCGATTCTCCTCAGTCTAGAGCAGTGACTCTGTGCTGGATGGTTAAATAAACATGTACGTCCAGGAGATTTAAATTCTCCACAGTTTAGGGCACTGACTCTGTGCTGGCTTGTTTAATACATATAACCAGGAGATTTAGAGTCTGGTCATTTTCGGGCACTGACTCTGTGCTGTGTATTTAAATATACATAACTAGGAGAGTTAGCGTCTACTCAGTTATGGGCACAGCCAGCACATTTTCTGAACCCTATAATGAGCAGACTCTATATCTCCTGGTTATATATCGATTTACACAGCCAGTCCAGAGTCCGTGCCCCAAACTGAGGAGACTCTAAATGTCCTGGTTACATATATTTATTTAACCAGCCAACACAGAGTCAGCACTGACTTTATGCTGGCGGACTAATTTCAAAACAACAGGAGATTTAGAGTG
>NW_025138141.1:0-1211 GCF_004010195.1 Chiloscyllium plagiosum
AACTGACATTCCACGTAACGTTCTGTCCCTGACATTCTATAACTGCCATTCCCCGGAACGTCCTGTTCCCGACATTCTGTAACTGACATTCCCCGGATAGTTCTGTCCCTGAGATTCCATAACTGACATTCCCCGGAACGTTCTGACCCCAACATTCTATCACTGACATGCCCCGGAACGTTCTGTCCCTGAGATTCTATAACTGACATGCCACGTAACGTTCTCTCCCCGACATTCTATAACTGACATTCCCCGGAATGTTCTGCCCCTTACATTCTAGAACTGCCATGCCCTGGAACGTTCTCTCCCGACATTCTATCACTGACATTCCCAGGAACGTTCTGTCCCTGAGATTCTATATCTGACATTCCTCGTAACGTTCTGTCCCCAACATTCTATAACTGACATTCTCCGGAATGATCTGTCCCTGACATTCTATAACCGTTATTCCATGGAAAGTTCTGTCCCTGACATTCTAAAACTGTCATTCCCCGGAATGTTCTTTCGCTGACATTCTATAAGTGCCATGCCCCGGAACGTTCTCTCCCCAACATTCTATAAACGCCATTCCACGGAACGTTCTGTTCCCGACGTTCTATAACTGACAATCGCCGGAACGTTTTGTCCTCGACATTCTATAACTGCCATTCCCCGGAACGTTCTGACCCCAACATTCTATAACTTATATTCCCCGGAACGTCCTGTCCCTGACATTCTATAACTGACATTCCCCGGACCGTTCTGACCCCAACATTCTATAACTGACATTCCCCAGAACGTTCTGTCCCCGACATTCCCTAACTGCCATTCCCTGGAACGTTCAGTCCCTGACATTCTATAACTGACATTCCCTGGAACATTCTGTCTCTGACATTGTTTGTAAACGACTGGACGTCAGTGAATTGAACAAACGATAAGATCCCGAGGGAAGAGATCCCGTTCCAGAGAGAAGGAGACACTGTTCCGAAGGCCCCTCAGGCAGTTAAAGGGGTGAATACGTTTTCCCTGCGTTTACATTTCTTCAAGACATATCGACCACAATTTAGACCAAGTACAGAAATTCACAAACTCCGTTCGTCTTCAGGAAACTGGGAGAGAATCCTTCAGGACAGCAACGTTTCCACCCTCCGTATTCGGAACTGGGAAGAAGTCACCTTTGTCTGCTCTCGAGTGATCGAGTGTGTGGGAATGTTCTAGAAACCATCTGTCCT
>NW_025138142.1:0-1211 GCF_004010195.1 Chiloscyllium plagiosum
GCAACCCATGCATCAATATAAGACAAGTGATTTTGTGTGTGTGTGTGTGTGTGTGTGTGAATGTGTATGTGTGTGAGAGAGAGAGAGAGAGTGAGAGAGAGAAAGAGAGAGTGTGTGTTTTGGTGGCAATAAATATGAAAATTGTTGTTTGAGAGAGAACACACGTGGAGGAAATCAGTTTAAATGAGAACAACTGACAAGGGTTCGGGAAATCAATATAGAGACACTGAGGATTGTGCCACAGACAGAGGAAACGATGTTCTTCAAAATATTAAATTAAAGGCATTACCAGACCCAGCAACAATATAAATCGATCCTCACAGAAGTGATGGGATTTTGGCGTGATGTGAGAACCGAGCCATGGAATATCGACACAGTTTTTTAGGTTTGAATTTGGGAGTGTCAGCAAAAGATTATTGGGATCATTAAGACTACATTTCATAGGTCAGGCTTCAAATAGCATATAGAATAAGCCAGTGAAGTATATTCAGGAGATGCTAATCCCCCGAAGAGGTGAGAGGCCACTCTAGATTTGGTGCTCGGAAACGAGCCAGGGCAGGTATCAGATCTTGTGGTGGGAGAGCATGTTGGTTATAGTGATCATAACTGCCTCACATTCTACATAGGTATGGAGAAAGAGTGGATTACGCAAAATAGGAAGATATTTAAATGGAGAAGAGGAAACTATGATCCGATTAGACATGAGTTAGGAAGCATGGACTGGAAACAATTGTTCCATGGTAAAGGTACAATAGTCATGTGGAGACTGTTTAAGGAACAATTGTTGTGAGTGATGAATAAATATGTCCCTCTGAGACAGGCAAGAAGGGGTAAGATAAAGGAACCTTGGATGACGAGAGCGGTGGAGCTTCTCCTCTAAAGAAAGAAGGCAGCTTACATAAGGTGGAGGAAGCTAGGGTCAAGCTCAGCTCTAGAGGATTGCAGGCAGGCGAGGAAGGAGCTCAAAAATGGTCTGAGGAGAGCCAGGAGGGGGCACGAGAAAGGCTTGGCAAAACGGATTAGGGAGAACATAACGGCATTTTACACTTACGTGAGGAATAAGAGAATGGTCAAAGAAAGAGTAGGGTCGATCAGGGATAGCATAGGGAACTTGTGTGTGGAGTCTGAGGAGGTAGCGAAAGCCCTAAATGAGTTTTGTGCTTCTGTCTTTACGAAAAAAACGAACTTTGTAGTGAATGAAACCTTTGAAA
>NW_025138143.1:0-1211 GCF_004010195.1 Chiloscyllium plagiosum
TCCGGGACTAGCTTCTCCTCGCGCTGCTCCGGGGCTCGCTTCTCCTCGCGCTGCTCTGGGACTCGCTTCTCCTCGCGCTGCTCCGGCACTTGCTTCACCTCGCGCTGCTCCGGGACTCCCTTCTCCTCACGCTGCTCCGGGACTCCCTTCTCCTCACGCTGCTCCGGGACTCGCTTCTCCTCGCGCTGCTCCGGGACTCGCTTCACCTCGCGCTGCTCCGGGACTTGCTTCCCTTCGCGCTGCTCCGGGCCTGGCTTCACCTCGTGCTGCTCCGGGACTCGCTTCTCCTCGCACTGCTCCGGGACCTGCTTTCCCTCGCATTGCTCCGGGACTCGCTTCCGTTTGCGCTGCTCCGGGACTTGCTTCCCTTCGCGCTGCTCCGGGACTCACTTCACGTCGCGCTGCTCCGAGACTGGCTTCACCTCGCGCTGCTCCGGGACTCGCTTCTACTCACGCTGCTCCGGGACTTGCTTCCCTTTGCGCTGCTCCAGGAATGGCTTCTCTTCGTGCTGCTCCAGGACTCGCTTCCCCTCGGGCTGCTCCGGGACTCGATTCTCCTTGCGCTGCTCCGGGACTCACTTCACCTCGCGCTGCTCTAGGACTTGCTTCTCCTCGCGCTGCTCCGGCACTCGCTTCCCCTCGGGCAGATCCGGGACTGGCTTCCCCTCGAGCAGATCCGGGACTGGCTTCCCCTCGCGCTTTTCCGGGACTGGCTTCAGCTCGCTCTGCACCGGGACTGACCTGCCCTCGCGCTGCTCCGGGACACGCTTCTCCTCGCGCTGCTCCGGGACACGCTTCTCCTCGCGCTGCTCCGGGACTCGCTTCCGTTCGCGTTGCTCCCGGACTGGCTTCTCCTCGCGCTGCTCCGGGACTGGCTTCTCCTCACGCTGCTCCGGGACTGGCTTCACCTCGCGCTGCTCCGGGACTCGCTTCCTTTCACGCTGCTCCGGGACTGGCTTCCCCTCGCGCTCTTCCTGGACTCGCTTCCCCTTGCGCTGCTCCGGGACTCGCTTCACCTCGCGCTGCTCCGGGACTGACTTGCCCTCACGCTTCTCCGAGACTGACTTCCCCTCATGCTGCTCCGGGACTTGCTTCACCTCGCGCTGCTCCGGGACTCGCTTCTCCTCGCGCTGCTCCGGGACTCGCTTCAACTCGCGCTGCTCCGGGACTCGCTTCAACTCGCGCTGCTCCGGGACTCACTTCTCCTCGCG
>NW_025138144.1:0-1211 GCF_004010195.1 Chiloscyllium plagiosum
GATACTGACTCCTGTATACTCAACGAACTTGTTGATGTGAATGATGCAAATCAATGGACCCAACACGGATCCTTGTGGCACACCGCTGCTCAGAGGCCTCCATTCCGAAAAAAAACAACCTTCGACCACCAATTACTGTTCAGCTAATTTTGTATTCTGTTGGCTCGATCTCCCTGATCGCTTGTGATCTTATTTTACTAACTAGTGTACCATTTAAACCTTGTCAAAGACCCTGCTGAAGTCAGTATAGGCAACATGGTCACCTCTTCAGCCACACAATAACGTTTTAGAAATGTGACTTTGTATGTACAAAGCCGTTCTTATCATCTTTAATCAATCCTCCTTTCCATATGCATGTCACTCCTCTCCAGCATAATCACTTACATAACTTCCCTACTGCTGAAATCTGGTTAATTGGTGTTTAGTTCCCTGGATTTCCATTGCGGTGTTTTCAAAATAATGAAACAAAATGGTATTCGTAGATATGGAGAAACACAGAGTGGAATTGGATGCTTCGGTTTAACGAACCATAATATAAAACAAAACTCGTCCCACCTTCGTGTTTGTGGCCCATATCCATCCAAACCATTCATAATGATGTGCTTATCTAAATGTCTTTTAATTTTTTAACTTGACCCACAACCAACCCTTTCCCAGGTGGTCCATTCAATCACAGGCTTTGAGGAGTCAGCAACTGAATTACTCATTGCCGAATTCCTGGCCACTGACTTGCTCTTGAAGACATTATTATTGATATGGCTAGTCCTGAGCAATTTCTGGTCATTAGAGAACCCACGATGGTGATAAATACCAGGTTGGATTATCAGTGATAGTAATGTAATTGCATATCAAAGAAGGATGGTTTGATTCTTTACTGTCGTACTTGTCTAATATTTGTGTGACGTGAACATTAACTGCTATCTGTCAGACAAAACCTGAATGTTTTCCAAGGCTTGTGGCATTGACCATGGACTATTTCAGGAATTGTATAATCAGTGACCGTTCCCACGTCTGACCTAATATTGGAGAATGGGTCATTGCAGCCGGTGAAAATTATTGAGCCTCGGACACTCGCTTTCCTGAGCAATGGCTGCAGAGCTGTTCTGGAGTTTGAATTACGAAACGGACAATGATCAGTTTTGTTGCTGGTGATTATTCCAACCCGGAGAGTACTTCCTAAAGATTCTGATGAACTATAATTTTATTCGGGG
>NW_025138145.1:0-1211 GCF_004010195.1 Chiloscyllium plagiosum
TTACCACACAGCATTGACCATCATCAGGCCATCGGATTAGTCACACACATTATTGAACATCCTCAAGCAACAGGATTATCCACACACAATATTGACCATCCTCGGGTCACAGGATTTCTCACACACTGTATTGACCAGCCTGCGGCCACAGGATTTTTGAACACACTGTCTTGAACATTTACAGGTCACAGGATTACCCACACACAGTATTGACTACCCTCAGGACACAGGATTATTCACACACAGTATTGACCATTCACAGGATGCAGTTTTATTAACAAACAGTATTGACTATGCACAGGCCACAGATTATTAACACACAGTGGTGACCATTCAATGGCCACAGCCTTATTCCCGCACAGAATTGACTATACTCAGGCCACGGGATTATTCCCACACAGTATTGACTACACTCAGGCCACACGTTTATTCACGCAGAGTATTGAGCGGTCACAGTACACAGAATTATTCACACTCAGTATTTACCATCCTTAGGCAAAGGTTTATTCACACACAGTGTTGACGATTTACAGGCCACAGGATTATTCAACACTTTGTATAGTCCATCCACAGGCCACAGGATTATTCGCACACAGTTTTGACCACCCTCAGGCCAAGGGTTATTCGCACACAGTATTGACGATTCACAGGCCAGAGGATTATTCACACATGGTATTGACCATTCACTGTCTAAGGATAATTCACACACAGCATTGACTGTCACAGGCCACAGGTTTAATCACACACAATATTGAACATGCTCAGGGCACAGGATTATTCAGTATTGACCATCATCAGACCACAAGATTATTCACACACTGTATTAACCAGCCTCCGGCCACAAGATTATTCACAACAGTATTGACCATCCACAGGCCACAGATTATTAACACATAGTATTGACCATTCACAGACCACAGCCTTATTCACACACAGTATTGATTATCCTTAGGCCACTGGATTATTCCCACATTTTATTGACTACTCTCAGGCCACAGGTTTATTTACACAGAGTATTGAGCAGTCACAGTGCACAGGATTATTCACACACAGTATTGATGATTCACAGGCCAGAGGATTATTCACACATGGCACTGTACATCCTCAGGCCTCAGAATTATTAACACACTGTATTGACCAGTCGACGGCCACAGGATTTTTGAATCCACTGCCTTGTCACTTTAAAGGCACAGGATTATTCACACTCTGTA
>NW_025138146.1:0-1211 GCF_004010195.1 Chiloscyllium plagiosum
TCAATTCCTTCCATTTAGTTGTTCCTTGATGCACATCTTCAACGCACGGGTGCCCTGCTGATTTTCTTTTCATTCAGTAATGCACTGAATTGTATCTCCAATTTACTGATGCTTGCAACATTTCTTCTTTTTATTGATTCCCTGCCCCAATTCCCCAATTTAGACATGGTCTGCTACAATTTTCCAATATATTGGCACTCCCACCAATTTTCTAATGTAACGGCACTGTGCACCAGATCTCCCATTTATTGTTTCCACCAAATCTCCCATTTACTCATATCCCTGTACTAATTCTTCCATTTACTGATGATCGAGCCCAATACCACGATTTCAGGGTGCGCTACTCTAATGCTCCCATTTACTGTTGCCATGCACCAATTCTCTAATTAAGCTCCACTGTGAAACAGGTCTCTCATTTACTGATACCCCACACCAATTCTCCAATTCAGTGTTGCTGAGCACCATTTCCCCCAATTACTGACGTCCTGAACAAGTTCACTACTCCGTTTTGCCTTACACCAATCCTCACACAGACTGATGCTCTCGCCCAGTTTGGGGGTGCCCTACTTTAAATCTCCCAAAAGGTATGGCCCTGCCCCAATTCTCCCATTTAGTGCAACACAGCACAACTCACCCATTCAGTGCTGAACTACATTAATTCAACCATTATCTGACGCCCAGTTGCAAATTCTCACATTTCCATAAACACTTTCCCAGTTTTTTTCCATTTAGTAGTTCCTTGCAATGATTCTCCAATTTAGTGGAGAGCTGCCGGAATTCTTAAATTTAGGCGTGGACATGTTGGACTGAAGGGTCTATTTCCGTGCTGTACATCTCTAAGACTGTAATTACTGCTCCACTTCCCTGCACCAATTCTCCCATTTACTAATCCTGCACTAATTCGGGAATTTCACCAACTCACCCATTGAGGTTAACCTGCCCCAGTCCTCCCACTTAGAATTTAATGGCACTTGCCCTGCATCAATTCCTTCCATTTAGTTGCTCCCTGAAACACTTCTTCCACGTACAAGTGTCCTGCTGAATTGTTTTCATTTAGTGATGCACTGAACTGAATCTCCAATTTACCAATGCTTGCAACATTTCTTCTTTTGATTGATTCCCTGCGCCTTATTCCAAATTTAGACATGATCTGCTCCAATTTTCTAATATATTGACAGTCACATCAGTTTTCCAATGTAATGGCACTGTGT
>NW_025138147.1:0-1211 GCF_004010195.1 Chiloscyllium plagiosum
TAACTAGGGAGAGAATAGGGACCCCAAAGATCAGCAAGACGGCCTTTGCGTAGAGCTGCAGAACATGGGGGAAGTACTAAACTAGCATTTTGCATCAGTATTTACTGTGGAAAGAGACATGGAAAATATAGAATGTAGGGAAATAAATGGTGACATCTTGCAAAATGTCCAGATTACAGAGGAGGAAGTGCTGGATGTCTTGAAACGCATAAAGGTGGATAAATCCCCAGGATCCGATCAGGTATACCCTAGAACTCTTTGGGAAGCTAGGAAAGTAATTGTTGGGCCTCTTGCTGAGATATTTGTATCATCGATCATCACAGGTGAGGTACCAGAAGACTGGAGGTTGGCAAATGTGGTGCCACTGTTTAAGAAGGGTGGTAAAGACAAGCCAGGGAACTATAGACCAGTGAGCCTGACCTCGGTGGCGGGCAAGTTGTTGGAGGGAATCCTGAGGGACAGGATGGACATGTATTTGGAAAGGCAAGGATTGATTAGGGATAGTCAACATGGCTTTGTGCGTGGGAAATCACGTCTCACAAAGTTGATTGAGTTTTTTGAAGAAGTACAAAGAGGATTGATGAGGGCAGAGCGGTAGATGTGATCTATATGGACTTGAGTAAAACTTTCGACAAGGTTCCCCATGGGAGACTGGTTTGCAAAGTTAGATCTCACGGAATACAGGGGAAACTAGTGAATTGGATACAGACGTTGGTCAAAGGTAGAGGGCAGAGGGTGGTGCTGGAGGGTTGTTTTTCAGACTGGAGGCCTGTGACCAGTGGAGTGCCACAAGGATCGGTGCTGGGTTCACTACTTTTTGTCATTCATATAAATAATTTGGATGCAAGCATAAGAGGCATAGTTAGTAAGTCTGCTGATGACACCAAAATTGGAGGTCTGCTAAACAGCGAAGAAGGTTACCTCAGATTATAACAGGATCTTGATCAGATGGGTCAATGGGCTGAGAAGTGGCAGATGGAATTTAATTCAGATAAATGCAAGGTGCTGCATTTTGGGAAAGCAAATCTTAGCAGCACTTAATGGTAAGATCCAAGGGAATGTTGCTGAACAAAGAAACCTTGGAGTGCAGGTTCATGGCTCCTTGAAAGTGGAGACACATGTAGATAGGATCGTGAAGAAAGTGTTTGGTATGCTTTCCTTTATCGGTCAGAGTTTTAAGTACAGGTTTTGGGAAGTCATGTTGCATCTGT
>NW_025138148.1:0-1211 GCF_004010195.1 Chiloscyllium plagiosum
TGTGTGTGAGTCCCTGTGTGTGTGTGTGTGAGAGAGAGCGAAAGTCCTAGAGGGTGTGTGTGAGTCTCAGAGTGTGTGTGTGTGTGTGAGAGTCCCAGAGTGTGTGAGAATCAGTGTCCCAGTGTGAGTGTGTGTCCCAGAGTGTGCTTGTGTGTGTGCGTGCGTGTGTGAGTCCCAGATTGTGGGTATGTGCAAGTCCCAGAGTGTGTGAGAATCAGTGTCCTTGTGCGTGTGTGTGCGCGTCCCAGAGTGTGTGTGTGAGAATGAGAGTCTCAGCGTGTGTGTGTGTGAGAGTCCCAGCGCGCGTGTGTGTGTGTGTGTGTGTGTGTGTGAGAGAGAGAGAGTCCCAGCGTGTGTGTGTGTGTGTGTGTGTGTCCCAGCGTGTGTGTCAGTGAAGGGATATCAGAGTGTGTGTGAGAGAGGGAATCCCAGAGAGTTCCAGAGTGTGTGAGAGAGAGGGTATCCCAGAGTGTGTGTGAGAGAGGGTATCCTAGAGAGTGTGTGAGAATCATAGTGTCCCAGAATGTGTGTGTATGAGTCCGAGAGAGTGCGTGTGTGAGTCCCAGAGTGTGAGAATCACAGTGTCCCTGAGTGTGTGTGTGTGAGTCCCAGTGTGTGTGTGTGTTTGTGTGAGTCCCAGAGTGTGTGTGTGTGTGTGTGTGCGTGTGAGTCCCAGAGTGTGTGAGAATCACTGAGTCCCAGTGTGTGTGTGCGTGTGAGTCCCAGAGTGTGTGTGTGTCCCAGAGTGTGTGTGTGTGTGAGTCCCTGTGTGTGTGTGAGAGAGAGAGAGCGAAAGTCCTAGAGTGTGTGTGTGTGAGTCTCAGAGTGTGTGTGTGTGTGTGTGAGAGAGTCCCAGAGTGTGTGAGAATCAGTGTCCCAGTGTGAGTGTGAGTCCCAGAGTGTGCTTGTGTGTGTGCGCGTGTGTGTGAGTCCCAGATTGTGTGTATGTGTGAGTCCCAGAGTGTGTGAGAATCAGTGTCCTTGTGCGTGTGTGTGCGCGTCCCAGAGTGTGTGTGAGAATGAGAGTCTCAGCGTGTGTGTGTGTGAGAGTCCCAGCGCGCACGCATGTGTGTGTGAGAGAGAGAGAGAGTCCCAGCGTGTGTGTGTGTGTGTGAGTCCCAGCGTGTGTGTGTGAGTCCCAGCGTGTGTGTCAGTGAAGGGATACCAGAGTGTGTGTGAGAGAGGGAATCCCAGATAGTCCCAGAGTGTGT
>NW_025138149.1:0-1211 GCF_004010195.1 Chiloscyllium plagiosum
AGTAGGCACATCCACATACTGAATCAGAAATTTGTCTTGCACACACTTGAGAAATTCCTCTTCATCTAAACCTTTAACACTATGGCAGTCCCAGTCGATGTTTGGAAAGTTAAAATCCCCGACTATAACTACCCTGTTATTCTTACAGATAGCTGAGATCACCTTAAAAGTTTGTTTCTCAATTTCCCTCTGAATATTAGGCGGTCTATAATCCAATCCCAATAAGGTGATCATTTCTTATTTCTCAGTTCCACCCAAATAACTTCCCTGAATGCATTTCCAAGATTATCCTTCCTTAGCACAGCTGTAATGCTATCCCTTATCAAAAATACCACTCGCCCACCTCTCTTGCCTCCCTTTCTATCCTTCCTGCAGCATTTGTATCCTGGAACATTCAGCTGCCAGTCCTGCCCATCCCTGAGCCATGTTTCTGTAATTGCTATGATATCCCAGTCCCATGTTCCTAACCATGCCCTGAATTCATCTGCCTTCCCTGTTAGGCCCTTTGCATTGAAATAAATGCAGTTTAATTTATTAGTCCTACCTTGTCCCTGCCTGCCCTGACTGTTTGACTCACTTCTGTTCTCAGCTGAACCAGTCTCAGATCGATCTCTTTCCTCACTATTTCCCTGGGTCCCGCCCCCCCCACCTTACTAGTTTAAATCCTCCCAAGCAGTTCTCGCAAATTTCCCTGCCAGTGTATTAGTCTCCTTCCAATTTAAGTGCAATCCATCCTTCTTGTACAGGTCTCTTGTACCCCGAAAGAGACTCCAATGATCCAAAAATGTGAATCCTTCTCCCATACACCAGCTCCTCAGCCATGCATTCATCTGCTCTATCCTCCTATTCCTGCCCTCACTAGCTCGTAGCACTGGGAGTAATCCAGATATTACTACCCTTGAGGACCTCCTTTTTAAATTTCTGCCTATGTCTCTGTAATCTCCCTTCAGTGTCTCAACTTTTTCCCTTCCAATGTTGTTGGTTCCAATGTGGACAATGACCTCCTGCTGGTCCCTCTCCCACTGTGAGAACATTCTGCACCCTCTCTGAGACATCCTTGATCCTAGCACCAGGGAAACAACACACCATTCTGCTTTTTCTCTGCTGGCCACAGAAACGTCTGTCTGTATCTCTGACTACAGATTCCCCTAACACAATTGATCTCTTGGAAGCTGACGTACCCCTGGTTGCATTAGAGCCAGTCTCAATAC
>NW_025138150.1:0-1211 GCF_004010195.1 Chiloscyllium plagiosum
GGAATCCAAGATACCAGAGATCCGGAAGGTCTGCTTTGCTGGGCTCTGCATCACAGCACGGGCAAAGTGGTTCTCTTACCCATCCCATCCCAGCCATTTACGTAAACATCAACACTAAAAGAGCGATAGAATCTTTACTAATCCCGTTTTATCAAGTGGAAATGACAAAACACGGGAAAGGATCGAGTAAGTCCCAACAAGCGGTGCACCCGTCAGGAGCATCGAGCCTGCCTGAGGCTGTAGCTGCAACCCACTCTGCTCGTTCCATGGACCCAGTTACTCACCAGGCCTTGTTCACTGAGTTCACCAAGTTATGTGAAATGATTATGTGAAATGTGAAAACAAATTCATTTTTTGTTTTTTTTGTGTGTAGTTTTGAAAAGTTTTGAGAGCATGTTAGATGCAGTAGTCTTAGTTTGTGTTGTTTTTAAGCTCTGAGTCTTTTGTCATTCATGATCAGTGATGTGTAATTCGAGTTCTTCCTCTCTAGAGCTCAAATGTTGCTACAGTGTGTCATAGATAATGATGTGCTTAAATGGTGTACCTGGAACAATAAGCGGAGCCATCGTCTAGTCAAGAGGAAAAAATGTACTTTCTAGTCTTAGAAAGGAGAGGGTGGATGTTGTCCTATTGCAGGAGATGCACCTTGATGACAAGGAACATTTGATATTACAGCAGGGCGGATTTGATCGGGTTTGTTTCTCGTTTTATTAATAGTAGGAGTAGGGGAGAAGCCATATTGGATAGGAATAAACTTCCAGTTAAATTACTAGATTACATTAGACATTCACAGGAGGATCATAATCCCCAAACCCTTGAACTATGGGAACGAATACAATATTTTGAATGGTTATTGCCTCCCGGCACACGCTCTTAAAACCGTGGTAGATGCATTTTCCAAATTGTTATCTTGTCTCATTGTGCATTAGTGATTTCAACTGTCTTATGAACCCCACAGTGGACAGAATGTCCAAAGGTCACCCAATACCCTCGTCATAATGTAAGCAATTAGTTGATTCTTGTGCAGAACTAGAACTGGTAGATGTCTGGAGGCAGATCCACATCACAAGTAGGGATTTTATTTTCTCCTATAACCCGCATAAAGGCCACACGAATGTTGATCTCTTCTCCATCCCTGCAACAATCTTAGATTCGTTGGCATCCTGCACAATTGGGATAATTACCATTTCTGACCATGAAGCAGTACAACA
>NW_025138151.1:0-1211 GCF_004010195.1 Chiloscyllium plagiosum
TACAGCAGAATGGCTTTGACTGAGTTTATTTTTCGTCATTTAATACCAGAAGTAGGGGAGTGGCTATATTGGTAAGGAAAAATCTCTCATTTAAATTGTTGGAATGTGTTAAAGACACGTACAGGAGGTTTGATAAATGGGGAAGAATATGACATTTTCAATGTTTATTGTCCCCCAGCTCATCCTCTTAAATTCTTGTTAGATGCTTTTTCTAAACTGATAGGTCTCAAGCCTTGGCACATCATTACAGAGGGAGATTTTAACTGCCTCATGGACCCCACAGTAGACAGGTTGCCTAAAGGTCCCTCAATACCCTCTGCACAAACTAAACAGTTATTGGGTCTGTATGGGGAATTAGGGTTGGTGGACATCTGGAGGTGTCTCCACCCTACAGGTAGGGATTTCACATTTTTCTCCAATCCACATAGATGTCACACAAGGATTGATTTTTTCCTGACCCCTGCGGTAACCCTGGATCTGGTGGCATCCTGTACGATTGGTAATATTGCCATCTCTGATCATGCTCCAGTATACCTCATAGTTAAAATTAAGGATGTTACATTGGATTCAAGGTACTGGTGAATGGACCCCTTTATTCTCATGGACAGCAAGCTTGTGGAGTATTTCTCTCGGGAATTTCGGGCATTCCTAGACATTAACATGGGCTCGGTTGATAGCTCACCTGTTCTCTGGGAAACTGCCAAAGCTTCTGCCAGAGGGTTAGTTATTTCATATTCCACCAGTTGGAAGCAGCAGAAGGGTGAGCAGCAACGTCTCCTTGAAGCATGGCTGAAGGCAGCCGAGAAGGCCTATTTAGACAGACCCTCGTTGGTCAAACTACAGAGGATTACAGCACTGCGGGCTACACTAAATTCCGTGCTCACGCAGACGGCAAAGAAAGAGCTGGCTTTTGCAAAGCAAAGGTTATACGGGCATGGTGACAAGCCAGGAAAATACTTAGCATATCTTGCCAGAAAGAGAAGTACCCCACAAACCATTACAGCAATTAGGGAAGGGTCTGGGAACCTAACATGTGATTCTAAAAAGATTAATGTGGCGTTCCAGAGATTCTACTCTAAGTTATATCAGTCTGAGAAGTGTGAGGAGGGGCAGGCCAAAATGGAATCCTTTTTTACGATCAAGCAATTTTAGTATTTATAGGGGCAGCCGGTTGGGCTGTCCCCTTTCACCATTACTTTTTACGTTGGTGA
>NW_025138152.1:0-1211 GCF_004010195.1 Chiloscyllium plagiosum
AGGACTCTATGGCTCTACGACTGTATGACCCACCACAATTCCATTGGTAATGAGTCAATTGGCTCGAAAGACTATGTTAGTGCGTTCTACCCATTGCTTTCAGCTATATTCACATTGAGTGCCCAAAGAGCCCATCTTTACTCTCCCAGGTTTTGATAGTTCCATTCACCATCACACAGACTCCCATGGATCCGTCCTGTTGGTCGTCAATGACTGGCTAATCCCAGTGGTTTCAATGAATGTGTCAATACGTGAAACACACCAGTTTCTGATATATATTCCCCATTTCCCACAAACATACATAATGATACAGGCTCTTCCACATTCTTCACACATCATTGGACATAGGTATTCAGGATAGGCACTGCACCATCAGAACAGCATGTGGGGCTCGGCGTGGTGGAGTTGAGGGCAATATGCTCTCCCAAGTCTGGGTAGAGAAATTCCCATCAATATGAGACGATCGGGTTTCTTTCTTATATGGAACAACGGATGCAGCATGAATAGATATCGTCGGCTCTCATGAAAAGGTTATTTTGGTTTTGGTTTTTCAGTAGCATCAGAAGCTATTGGGTTCTGAACAGAGTCGAAAGCTTCAACAAATGCTACTCTTTTAAATTTCTTTTGTTTGTTTTTCACCTGAACGGGAGAAATGCATGTGAAAATGTATGTCTGAGTTTGTATTTTTGCAACGTATGTATTTATGGACAGTTTCTTATTTTGTCAGTTAATTAATAATAGTTGTTGTGTCTTTTATTCAGTTCGATTTTCCAGTGTAATTAAGTTGCTAGAATTTCTTCTTTCTGTTGTTTGTTTTCAAGTTAATGTGATATAAAAAACAAACTGTCTTTGGCTTAATGTGGAGTAGTTTGTTCAGCCATTGCCTCTGGAACATGTTCAAGGAGAATCCTTAGGCATGTGACCTGTGTTTCCTTGTGGAATGCATCTGTTTCTATTGTCTGCAGAAAACATTGTCAGAATGAATCTTTCGTGAGGGTTCTGCCGGTTTGAAACTGAAGCTTTGTCGCTGTTTGGATCTGTGGCCAAAATCTGAGAGATGAGACGGGGTGACTCAGGAGGGGAAGAGACAGTGGCAGCCTGAAATAAACTATTGATAGGGAAAGAACATATGCTGGAGATCGCAATGGGTCAGGCAGAATCCACAGCGAGAGAGGAACAGTAATTTTTTTGAGTCCAGATTACTCTTCATC
>NW_025138153.1:0-1211 GCF_004010195.1 Chiloscyllium plagiosum
TGAAAGATTTACCCGCAAATTATTCAGCTTGGAAAATCAATTGTGTCAGACACATGAATAAACAAATTACCTAAATTTCAAGCAGCTGCATTGGCAGAAAGGATAAGTAACAGTGGAACTTGGTCCCTTTTCTCTCACCCAATAACAAAACAATCTGGAGAACATCAATTTTCCAAAGAATATATATACAAATTTTGCTACTGTTGAGAATATAAGACATTGATTAAACTAGTACTAAGGAGTTCACCTCCTGACTCTCCAAAGACTGTCCAACATCTCCAAGGCACAAGTCAGGAGTGTGATTGATACTTCCCACCCTCCTGGATGAGTCCAGCTCCAACAAGGCTCAATGATCTTGGCACCATCCCGGACAAAGCAGCTTGTTTGATTGGCACCATATCCACAAGCATCCACTCCCTCCACCACCGATAATCTGTAGCAGCAGTCTGTATTATCTACAAGATGCACTGCAGAAATTAGCAACGATCCTCAGACAGCACCTTCTAAACCCATGGGCATTTCCCTCTAAAAGAATGTGGGCAGCAGATACATGGGAATACCATATCAACAGGTTCCCCCGAAAACCCCTGAGATTCAAGAAAACAGCTTACCATCACTTTCTCAAAGGCAAATAGGGACAGACAACAGATGCTACCCGAGCCATCAACACCCACAAGCCATGGGAAAATAGCTGTGGTCTCAGATTAAATGATCCCGCGCAGTAATCTGTGAAAATTCGATAGGCAAAGAGCTAGTTAATGCAACAATTACCAACTTCGTTTCTTAAGAATAACAGAATAATTAACTAACAACAATTTATAGGTCGTCACTCTGACGTATCTTCTAACTTCCATCAAAATACAAATGCGAGAAACCGCGCCCCACCACCCCTGATTAAGATTTACCAATATTCAACATTACAAAACGCCAATCAGATTTAGAATCTTCTTTCATTCTTCTTCGGGATTTTTGCTTCACAAGTTCCTGATCCATAAAAGTAAATTTAAGATAGCTATTTTTGGCTTTCGGTTTACATGCTGGTGACTTGTCAGTTGTCCTCTCAACTGTTCAGTTTTTGCCGCTCTTATCCCCCAAAACATCGGATTTTGCCATGGGATTTTTAGATTGCCAGTATAATAAAATCAAATTGGATTGGTGTTTGGTATTTTTCGGGGTATAATTTCAACAGATTAGCCTAATTCGAATCTGTT
>NW_025138154.1:0-1211 GCF_004010195.1 Chiloscyllium plagiosum
CTGCAGCACTTTCCCTGTGATAACCCACCGACACTGCAGCACTTTCCATGTGATAACCCACCGACACTGCAGCACTTTCCCTGTGATAACCCTCTGACAGTGCAGCACTTTCCCTGTGATAACCCTCTGACAGTGCAGCACTTTCCCTGTGATAACCCACCGACAGTGCAGCACTTCCCCTGTGATAACCCTCTGACAGTGCAGCACTTTCCCTGTGATAAGCCTCCGACAGTGCAGCACTTTCTCTGTGATATCCCTATGACAGTGCAGAATTCTCCCTGTGATACCCCTCTGACAGTGCAGCACTTTCCCTGTGACAACCCTCTGACAGTGCAGCACTTTCTCTGTGATAACCCACCGACAATGCAGCACTTTCCCTGTGATAACCCTCTGACAGTGCAGCTCTTTCCCTGTGATATCCCTATGACAGTGCAGCATTTTCCCTGTGATACCCCTCTGACAGTGCAGCACTTTCCCTGTGATAACCCTCTGACAGTGCAGCACTTTCCCTGTGATTACCCTCTGACAGTGCAGCACTTTCCCTGTGATAACCCACTGACAGTGCAGCATTTTCCCTGTGATAACCCTCTGACAGTGCAGCACTTTCCCTGTGATAAGCCTCTGAGAGTGCAGCACTTTCCCTGTGATAACCCTCTGACAGTGCAGCACTTTCCCTGTGATAGCCCACCAACAGTGCAGCAATTTCTCTGTGATAACCCGCCGACAGTGCAGCACTTTCCCTGTGATAACCCTCTGACAGTGCAGCACTTTCCCTGTGATAACCCTCTGACAGAGCAGCACTTTCCCTATGATATCCCTCTGACAGGGCAGCACTTTCCCTGTGATATCCATCTGACAGTGCAGCACTTTCCCTGTGATAACCCTCTGACAGTGCAGCACTCCGCTGTGATAATCCTCTGACAGTGCAGCACTTTCCCTGTGAAAACCCTCTGAAAGTGCAGCACTTTCCCTGTGATAACCCTCTGACAGTACAGCACTTTCCCTGTGATAATCCTCTGACAGTGCAGCTCTTTCCCTGTGAAAACTCTCTGACAGTGCAGCACTTTCCCTGTGATAACCCTCTGACAGTACAGCAGTTTCCCTGTGAAAACCGTCTGACAGGGCCGCACTTTCCCTGTGATAACCCTCTGACAGTACAGCACTTTCCCTGTGATAATCCTCTGACAGTGCAGCATTTTCCCTGTGAAAAC
>NW_025138155.1:0-1211 GCF_004010195.1 Chiloscyllium plagiosum
GGAAATGTAAATAAAGGAATCACTATCAAGATTACATCCAATTTGATAGTAAGTGATACCTGATCACCAAATTCAGCTGCCACTTGAAAGGATGAAAGATGCCCCATAAGGAGAACTCCAAATTTCACTTGATTCTGTGTCACATTATCGCAAAAGAGCTTTGTAGTTGTCTTCTAGCAGATATCATTTTTTTCCACAAACCACGGAGATCAGAACCGAATAATGCAGAACCACATCATAATTCATCTTGAGAAACTGTGTCAATGTGTGTTTGGGTTTGCAGTGCCTCTGTGTTCTGAGCTTCGGCCTCACCCTCTCGCCGATCCCTAGTTTTCTTGATAAGTTGCAGTTCCAGTCAGTTTCTATTTCATCATTGTCCCAGATTATAGCGCATTGGTTAAGTCAGCAGTGACACCACTGAACAGGCTTTTAAATCTTGAGGTTCATAGAACAGCACTTAGTTATCCATGTTAAAAGATGTAATAACAATTAACAACATTATATTTGATCTGCTATATTTCCCATTACTGACTGCAATGAATCTACCTCATGAGATACAGAAACTCACCAATGTGAGTAACAACCTCTTAAACTTTGTGCAAAGCCCAGGCTATTAACTTAAGAGAATAAACTCCATACAATAATGCAACAAAGAGAAGCAGATTGAAGTCAAATGATTCACAGGTTTGATAGAGAGCAAAACCCTCTCTACCCTAGCAGAGTAGAAAAGTTGCGCATTTATATAACATCTTAATGCCACCTCACAGTATCCTAAACATCTCTTTCCAGATCTCTGAAGCAAGTGCAGAGCCCCTGGAGCCACTGTCAACTACATACTATCAAACCCAGGGAATCATAGACGGAAATATCAGCATGTGCCCATGTAACAGTTTAAAATGTGTTTAATACTTCCGCTCGAGTAACTAACAAAATTGTTTCGAGGTATGAACAGTAAATGAGAATATGTCACTTGGCGCTTCAAGCCTGTTCCACCATTCAATAAGATCCTGACTGACCCGATATTGACAAGCTTATAAAACATTCTGCTGACAATATCCCACTTCAGCTTCTCTCATTCTATCATTTTAGTATATTCCACGACACATCTATTCTAATCTGAAGAATAATTTTCCTGCTGTTAGTTACTGTTCCACACTGTACTCCTTTCCACATTCTCGAATGCTTTTCCTCAGCCTATTCTTTAGACAAGA
>NW_025138156.1:0-1211 GCF_004010195.1 Chiloscyllium plagiosum
CCTTTGCACACTCACTGTTCACTGGAGTCGTACGAGAAGATTGGTGGTTGGCAAATGTTGTTCAGGAAATGGAATATGGATAATCCTGTTAATTACAGACCTGTCAGTGTTATGTCTGTGATGTGCAGATTATTGGAGAGGACTCCGAGACAGGATTTATGATTCCTTGGAAAACCATAGTTTGATTAGAGACAGTCAGTATGGCTTTGTTAGGGGCAGGTCATGCCTCACAAATCTTATTGAATCTTTTGAGAATGTGACAAAAACACCTTTTTGACTCATTCAGAAAGTACATAGACATGGGATACAGGGAGACCTGTCTGTCTGGATGTGGAATTACTGGCCTTCAGAAGACAGAAGGTGATGATAGATGGAAAGCATTCATCCTGGAGCTCAGTGACCAGTGGCTTTCTGCAGGGAGTGGTGACAGAACCTCTGCTCTTTGTGAGTTTTTGAATGACTAGGATGTGCAAGTGGGTTAGTAAGTTTCCCAATGACATGAAGGTTGGTGGAGTGGTGGATAGTGTGGAGGGCGGTTTTAGGTTGCAACGGGACATTGACAGGCTGTAGAGCTGGATTGAGAAGAGGCAGATGGAGGTCAATCTGGAAAAGTGTGGAGTCAGTCATTTTGAAAGATTGAATTGGATTGCAGAAAGCAGGGTGAAAGGCAGGATCCTTGGCAGTGTGCAGGAACAGAGAGA
The DNA here is from genome assembly GCF_004010195.1 of Chiloscyllium plagiosum. Classification (NCBI taxonomy): domain Eukaryota; kingdom Metazoa; phylum Chordata; class Chondrichthyes; order Orectolobiformes; family Hemiscylliidae; genus Chiloscyllium; species Chiloscyllium plagiosum. The sequence goes on from NW_025138156.1 coordinate 702, forward strand.
TCTTGGGTTCCAAGTCCATAGATCCCTCAACGTTGCCACCCAAGCAGATAGGCCTGTTAAGAAGGAATATATTGTGTTGGATTTCACTAGCTTGGAGATTGTGTTTTAAAGCTGTGAGGTTATGCTGCAGTTCTGTGGAGCCCTGGTTCGACCCCATTTGGAATATTGTGTTTGATTCTGGTCCCCAAATTACAGAAAGGATGTGGAAGCTTTAGAGAGGGTAAAAAGGAAATTTGCCAAGACGATGCGGTTGGTGGAGCTAAGGATTTTCTCTTGGAGTGGAGAAGAGCGAGGGGTGACATAGTAGAGGTGAACAAGATGATGAGAGTTACAGAGAGAGTGAATTTTTTCCCTCATGACATAAATAGTCATTGCAAGGGGGTATAATCTTAAAATGATTAGCAGGTGGTTAAGGGGAGATTTCAGAGGTAGGTCCGTTAGATATAGAGTGGTGGGTGGGTAGAAAGCACCGCCAGTGGTGGCAGTAAAATTAGATGTATTAGGGACATT
>NW_025138157.1:0-1211 GCF_004010195.1 Chiloscyllium plagiosum
GAGAGAGGGAGAGAGGGCGAGAGAGGGAGAGATGTAGAGAGAGGGAAAGAGGGCGAGAGATAGAAAGAGAGCAAGAGAGGGAGAGAGGTCGAGACAGAGAGAAGGCGAGAGGGCGAGAGAGGGTGAAAGTGAGAGAGAGATCGAGAGAGGGAGAGAGGGCGTGACAGAGAGAGGGCGGGAAGGCGAGAGGGTGAGAGTGCGAGAGAGAGAGAAGGCAAGAGAGGGCGAGAAGGTGAGAGGGCGAGAGTGCGAGAGAGGGAGACAGGGCGAGAGAGGGAGAGAGGGTGAAAGAGGGAGAGAGGGCGAGAGAGGGAGTAAGGGCGAAAGAGGGAGAGACGGCGAGAGAGAGAGAGAAGGCGAGAGAGAGGGAGAGAGCGCGAGAGAGGGAGAGTGTGGGCGAGAGTGAGTGATAGGGCGAGAGAGGGAGAGAAGGTGAGAGTATGCGCGAGAGGGAGAGAGTGTGAGAGAGGGAGAGAGGCTGAAAGAGGAAGAAAGGGCGAGATAGGGAGAGACGGTGAAAGCAGGAGAGAGTTACAGATTGGGAGAGAGGGTGAGAGAGGGCGAGAGGGCGAGAGATGGTGAAAGAGAGAGATAGAGAGAGGGAGAGAGTGTGAGAGAGGTAGAGAGGGCGAGGGAAGGAGAGCGGGAGAGAGGGATACAGGCCGAGAGAGGGAAAGAGGGCGAGACAGAGAGAGGGCGAGTGATCGAGAGGGCGAGAGAGGGAGATAAGCCGAGAGAGGGAGAGAGGGCGAGCGGCCATGAGAGGTAGAGAGGGCGCGATAAGGGCGAGAGGATGAGAGAGTGAGCTAGGGAGCGAGGGTGAGATGGCGAGTGAGGGAGACAGGGCAAGAGAGGGATAGAGAGGGTGAGAGGGCGAGAGCGCGTGGGAGGGCGAGAGAGGGAGTGAGGGTGACAGAGTGAGAGAGGGAGAGAGCGGGAGATGGCAAGTGAGGGACACAAGGTGAGAGTGGGGGAGTGGGAGAGAGGGCGAGAGAGGGAGAGAGGGCGTGATGGAGAGAGGACGAGAGAGGGAGAGAGGCGAGAGGGCAATAGAGGCAGAAAAGGTGAGAGAGGGCCTGAGGGCGAGAGAGGGAGACAGGGCGAATGAGGAAAAGAGGGTGAAAGAGGGAGAGAGGGCGAGACAGAGAGAGATGAGGGTGAGAGAGGGAGAGTGAGGGCGATAGGGCTAGAGAGGGCGAGAGTGCGAGAGA
>NW_025138158.1:0-1211 GCF_004010195.1 Chiloscyllium plagiosum
TTTTCTATCAGTATCGCCTCATATTTCAAAATCCTCAAATCTGTCAACCATCGCCCAGCGTTTTGGTTTAGGATTGTTCTCACTTGATGTGGAGTGCTTACTATTAGGGCTCCCCCAAATGTAAGCTTTCTGCTTTCCTCCACCAACAGTGCAGTGGCAGCCACGCCTGCACACACTCAGGCCACCCTCAGGATACTGTATCCAATAGCTTTGAAAGATATGCTACTGGTTGTTTCATCCCTCCCCACCTCTGGGTTAATACTCCTAAAGCCGCTCCCTTATCTACGGTGACAAAGAGGTGAAGGGTTTATCTAGGGAAGGTAAGGCTAACACGGGGGCATGAATCAAATCTCTTTTGAGTTTCTCGACTAGTTCTTTTTCCTCATCATTCCAATTTAAATGTTCTGGCTCCCCCTCTATTAGTTTGAGATATAATTTCCTAGTCTTCTGAGCATAGGAATCTATCCACAATCTGCAATATCCCGTTAGACCCAAGAATTTGCGTAACTCTCGTTTAGTGCTGGACAGTGGCATCCCCACTCTTCCCTCTATCCGCTCCGGGCTTATCTTTCGCTTACCCTCACTCACTAAATGTCCCAAGTATTTTACTTCTTGCTCCACATATTGTAATTTGTTTTTAGATACTCGCAGACCCTGCTGGCCCAGAAAATTCAATAATTTGTTAGTGGCTTCTACTACTCTTTCTCTTCTTATTCCTGATACTAAGTTCCATCAGATTTCCGCACTGGTAGAATTGGGGTATTATAAGGAGACATACATGGTTCCAATAGTCCATCTCTAATCAGTCCCTCAATTACTGGCTGCAGTCCCCGTTTACCTTCTATGGAAATAGGATATTGTCGTTCACAGACAACGTCCCGTTTCCGTTTTAAATTTATTAAAAGGGGAGGGATCTGTAGTTTTCCACGATTCCCTTCTCTAGCCATACAATAGGGTCTATCTTTTCTCTGCGTCCTCTGTCAACATTGCCAGTTGTACAACTAATTCTTTTTCCTGAATTCCAATCTCCAGTCCTAAAAGGATAATTAGGTCTCTCCCCAGTAAGTTACTTCCTATATCAGGGATATACAGCAGTTCCCCCGTAACCCTACCTTTAGGACCTTCTATCATCATAGGTTCAAATAGTGGAACAGTAAATCCTTCCCCTTTCACCCCCCAAACAGTAATTGACCGTGTTAACATTTCTACTT
>NW_025138159.1:0-1211 GCF_004010195.1 Chiloscyllium plagiosum
CGTTACATATAAAGTGGTGGGTGAGTGGAATGCCCTGCCAGTGGTGGCAGTAAAATTAGATGCATTCAGGTCATTTAATATACTTCTGGATAGGCACATGGATGGTAGTAAAATGAAAGGTACGTAGGTTAGTTTGATCAGACAGTCAGATAAACGGTTGGCATGGCATCATGGCCGAAGGGTCTTGTGCTGCACTGTTCTGTGTTCTGTGTCTGGTAAACTGGGTAATAAGCTCAGATCAATGTAAAAGGATATGGCATTCAGGAGGACCGAGGGAACTGGATGCAAAATTGGGCTTGATGGTAGGAGACAGAGGGTGATGAGAGACATTTTGTTTTTCTGACTGGAGGCATGTGACCAGCGGTGTAGTGGGCCCACTGTTGTTTGTCATTTGGATAAATGGTTTGTATGGGAATATTGGTTTTGTGGTAAGTAAGTTTTTTGGGTGGCACTGAAATTGGTGGTAAAGTGGACAGTGAAGAATGTTATCTGTGGTTCAAAGGATGAACAGTCCTGCTGGGATAGTGGGCTGAAGAATAGCAGATGGAGTTTAATTAGATAAAGGTGAAGTGTTCCATTTTGGTGAAACAAACCAGGGTGGGACCTGTTCAGTTAATGTTCGGACCCTGGGTAGTGTTGTCAGTCAGAGACCCGGGGATGCAGGTACACAGTTCTTTGAAAGTGTTATCCCAGGTAGACAGGCTGGTGAAGTAGGCGTTTGGGATGGTCACCTTCATTGGGCAGAGCATTGAAAGTAGGAGAAGGATGTCATGCTGAATCTGTACAAGACATTGCCAAGGCCACCATGAAACCATTGTTGATCTGCAGGATGAACTCATCTAGTTCACTTACCTCCTTTAGGGAAGGACATCTGACACTCTAACCTGGTCTGGCCTACACGTGACTCCAGACCCACAACAATTAGTCTGACTCTGACCTACCCTCTGGGTAATTAGCAGTGGGGGCAAATATTGATAGTCCAATCAGTAGCATCCTGATCCCATGAATGAATAAATAAAAATACATATATCCCTCCCTACCTCTGCAAACCCCTCCAGCTGCAGCAATCCATACTGGCTTTGTAACACCGTTCAGACCCTGACCACTCTCTGTAACACTCTCACTACCTCCAGCAGCTTCAATTCACCCTGTTCCTATCGTTTCAATGCCCTCCCCTTTGCTAGCAGACCCGTTGCAATCCCTTTTACACT
>NW_025138160.1:0-1211 GCF_004010195.1 Chiloscyllium plagiosum
TTTTCTGATAACAAGGTTGATGCCGGGTGTTCTCTCAGGTTTTATCATTTAAGACCTCAGAGTAGTTTGATACAATTGAGTGTCTCACGTGGCCGATTCCGAGACCATGTCTGTGTGTCTGGAGTCACTTTTAGGCCAGACCAAGAAAGCACGCGAGATTCACTTCCTGAAAGTACATTGGGGAAGGAGATCGATGTTTACAATCAACATTGGACACAAGATCACTATTACTGACACCAGATTTTAGGTCTCGATATTTTATTAATTATATTTAAGTTCCACCAGTTGCCAGAGCATTGACCTGGTTTGGATTCGTAATCCAATGATATGTTCACTACAGCACCATCTCCATATGGGGACCTATCGGAAACCACACTGATCTGAATATTTCGGTGCTACTTGACAGCTCTATCAAAAAGTATCCCCACCAATTTGACTGTCGTGATGGGACTGAGGGTGTGTTAATTGGTCAGATTGTAATTATTCTCCTATTCAGGGACTGGACATAGTTGAGTAATTTTCCTCATTGCCAGGGAAATGGCAGAGTTGGAGCTGGAATGAAAGAGCTTCCCCAGGGACACGGCTTGTTGTGCAGCACAAGTCTTCAGTCCAATTGCAGGAATGCTGTCAGGGCCCATTGCTTTTGTCGTATCAATAGTGTTCAGCTGTTTCCTCATGACTGTACAGCAAATCGAATTGCTTGAAGACTGGCATCTGTGACTCTGTGGGAATCATGATGAGTGTGAGGTGGATCATCCACTCAACACGTCTGGCTGAGGATAGTGCAGACACCACATCCTTGACTTTTTTCACTGATGTGCAGAGCTGTTCCGATATTTTGGATGCGGATATTTGTGGAGTCCTCTCCAGTAAATTGTTTAATAGTCCATCGACATTATTGTTTGGATTTGGCAGGACGGCAGATCTTAGATCTGATCTGTTGGTCTTGGGATCATTTCCCCGCTCCATCAGACATTAGTTCTGCTGGTCGGAATTTAACCAGTTAAGTGTGGTAGCTTTAATGGGTTGTCAAAGGTTTTGGGTCCACATGATTTAGACCCTGGCATGTTCAGCCACATTCATCACTGAACCATGATGGTAATGAATTATCGTCGGGAAAATGTTCCAGATTGTCCTTGAATACAGTTCTCTTTCTGCTGTTGCTGCAGCATCAAATAATAACCCAGTTTGAGTTGCAATATCTACAATTC
>NW_025138161.1:0-1211 GCF_004010195.1 Chiloscyllium plagiosum
AGACACCCCGATGGAATCAGACTCCCCAATGGATTCAGACTCATTGATGGAATCGGACTCAATGATGGAATCAGACTCCCTGATGGAATCAGTCTCCCTGATGGAATCAGACTCATTGATGGAATCAGACTCCCCGATGGAATCAGACTCATTGATGGAATCAGACTCCCTAATGGAATCAGACATCCCGATGGAATCAGACTCATTAATGGAATCAGACTCCCTGATGGAATAAGACTCATTGATGGAATGAGACTCATCGATGGAATCAGACTCCCTGATGGAATCAGACACCCCGATGGTATCAGACTCCCCAATGGAATCAGATTCATTGATGGAATCAGACTACTTGATGGAATCAGACTCCCCAATGGAATCAGACTCATTGATGGAATCAGACTCCCTGATGGAATCAGACTCATTGATGGAATCAGACCCCCGATGGAATCAGACTTATTGATGGAATCAGACTCCCTGATGGAATCAGACTCCCTAATTGGAATCAGACTCATTGATGGAATCAGACTCCCTGCTGGAATCAGACTTATTGATGGAATTATTCTCCCCGATGGAATCAGACTCATTGATGGAATCAGACTCCCTGATGGAATCAGACTCATTGATGGAATCAGACTGCCTGATGGAATCAGGCTCCCCGATGGAATCAGACTCCCTGATGGTATCCGACTCATTGATGGAATCAGACTCCATGATGAAATCAGATTCCCCGATGGAATCAGACTCCCTGATGGAATCAGATTCATTTGTCGAATCAGACTCATTGATGGAATCAGACTCATTGATGGAATCAGACACCCCGATGGAGTCAGACTCATTGATGGAATCAGACTCCCTGATGGAATCAGACTCATTGATGGAATGAGACTCCCTAATGGAATCAGTCTCCCCGTTGGAATCAGACTCATTGATGGAAGCAGACTCCCTGATGGAATCAGACTCATTGTTGGAATCAAACTCATTGATGGAATCAGGCTCATTGATGGAATCAGACTCATTGATGGAATCAGATTCCCTGATGGAATCACACTCATTGATGGAATCAGACTCCCCGATGGAATCAGACTTCCTGATGGAATCAGACTCATTGATGGAATCAGACACCCTGATGGAATCAGACTCCTCGATGGAGTCAGACTCCCCGATGGAATCAGACTGAATGATGGAATCAGACTCGCTGATGGAATCAGACT
>NW_025138162.1:0-1211 GCF_004010195.1 Chiloscyllium plagiosum
AAGGGGATCCATTCGCCAGTTAAGAGGAAAAAGATACTTTCTAGTCTTAAAAAGGAGAGGGTGGATGTTGTCCCATTGCAGGAGCTGCACCTTGATGAGAAGGAACATTTGACATTACAGCAGGGCGGGTTTGATCGGGTTTATTTCTCGTCTTTTAATATTAGGAGCAGGGGAGACGCCATACTGGTGAGGAAGAAGTTTCCATTTAAATTACTAGATTTCATTACACACCCACAGGAGGATCATAATCCTCAAAAATATATGGGGAAGAAAACGGTATTTTGAATATTTATTGCCCCCTGGCGCACAGCGTTAAATTTTTGATAGATGCTTTTTCCAAATAAAGTAATCTTTCTTCGCAGCACATTATCGTAGGAGTTGATTTCAATTGTCTTTTGCACCCACGGTGGACAGAATGCCCAAATGCACCCAGTACCATCTTTACAATCAAAGCAATTAGTGGATTTGTGTGTGGAACTGGGGCTGGTGTATGTATGGAGGCAGATGCACCTCATAGATAGGAATTCTCCTTTCTTCCTTAACCCGCAGAAATGCCACACTAGTGTTGATCTCTTCCTCACCTTGCAGCAATCTTCGATTCAGTGGTGTCCTGTACAATTGGGAATATTACCATTTCTGACCATGCAGCAGTATAATTATTAGTCAAGATTAAGGGCAATATAGCAGGTTTGAGACACTGGTGAATGGATCCCTTTATTCTTAAAGATAGTAAGTTCATTGAGTATTTCTGACCATGCAGCAGTATACTTATTAGTCAAGATTAAGAGCAATGTAGCAGGTTTGAGACACTGTGAATGGATCCCTTTATTCTTAAAGATAGTAAGTTCATTGAGTATTTCTGCAATGAATTCAGATATTTCTTAGCCATTAATTCACATTCAACCAGGAACCCATCCATTCTATGGGAAATTGCTAAGGCTTATGCCAAAGGAATAGTTATTCCTTAGGATGCGGCAGAAGCTGGAGCAGGACCGTTTGCTCCAGGCACGGTTGAAGGCAGCTGAGAGGGCATACTGTGATAGACAGCCTCGGTGGCTAGGCTGCAGAGGATCACAACGCTTTGGTCTACAATGAATTCTATGCTCATACAGACAGCCAAGAAGGAACTTACTTACAAAGGCTGTTGGAGCATGGTGATAAGCCAGGCAAGCATTTATCCTATCTTGCGAGGAAAAAGAGCGTGAACAAGT
>NW_025138163.1:0-1211 GCF_004010195.1 Chiloscyllium plagiosum
ATTCCAACACTAATGCTAACATCAACACCAACGTGAACACCAACAGCAACTCCAATGCTAACACCAACATCAACTCCAACGCGTACACCAATATCAACTCCAATGCGAACTCTAACGTTCACATCAACATCAATGTTAACACCAACATCAACTCCAACGTGAACAACAACATCAACTCCAACGCTAACACCAACACTTACACCAACATCAACTCCAATGCTAACACCAACATCAACATCAACATCAACACCAACGCGAACACCAACATCAAATCCAACGCTATTACCAACACCAACATCAACATCAACTCCAACGCTAACATCAACATCAACTCCAACACTTACACCAACATCAACACCAATGCTAACACCAACATCAACATCAACATCAACACAAACGCTAACACCAACATCAACACAAACGCTAACACCAACATCAACTCCAATGCGAGCACCAACATCAACTCCAACGCTAACGCTAACACCAACATCAACATCAACACCAACGCTAACACCAACATCAACTCCAATGCTTACACCAACATCAACTCCAACACTAACATCAACATCAACATCAACACCAATGCGAATGCCAACATCAAATCCAACACTAACACCAACACCAATACCAACGCGAACACCAACATCAACTCCAATGCTAGCAACAACATCAACTCCAACGCTATCACCAACATCAACATCAACTCCAACGCTAACATCAACATCAACTCCAACACTTACACCAACATCAACTCCAACGCTAACACCAACGTCAACATCAACATCAACACAAACGCTAACACCAACATCAACTCCAATGCGAACACCAACATCAACTCCAACGCTAACGCGAACACCAACATCAACACCAACGTGAACACCAACATCAACTCCAACGCTAACACCAACGTCAACATCAACATCAACACAAACGCTAACACCAACATCAACTCCAATGCGAACACCAATATCAACTGCAATGCTAACATCAACATCAACATCAACACCAACTTCAACTCCAACGCTAACACCAACATCAACATCAACACCAATGCTAACATCAACTCCAATGCGAACACCAATATCAACTGCAATGCTAACATCAACATCAACATCAACACCAACATCAACTCCAATGCTAACGCTAACGCGAACACCAACATCAACATCAGCACCAACGCTAACACCAATATCAACTCCAACGCTAACACC
>NW_025138164.1:0-1211 GCF_004010195.1 Chiloscyllium plagiosum
TCGAATAGTGTCAAAGGGCCGAATGGCTCAGTTTTGTCCGTCAGCCCTGTGTTCTGATGTTCCATTCAGTCCTTTGCTCCTGCAGTACAGGAGCAGACTGAGGCCACTCCGATGGTTTGGTGCAGTTTGGGAAATGTACTTGGAAATTCCAGGCTGGGTCAGGAAGTGACACCACCTCCCTCCAAATCCCTGTTTCCAGGCTTCCCCTCTCTGTAACTTCTGCTCCAGATGTGGCTCATGTTATAGACCCAGATTCGCAGTTAATAAATCCCCCATGCATCACACAGGGTAAACTCAGACAAATCATCTGCTGTCCCTGAATGCAACATTTTACATCATGAAAATAACCAGTTATTTTCCAAAAGTATAAATAAGAACCTAAGAAACAGGAACAGTAGCAGGCTATTTGGCCCCTCAAACCTTCTCTGACATCCAATAAGAACATGGCTGATCTACTCCACGGCTCAACTCCACTTTCCTGCTAACCCTTTGCATCCCTCAACACGCTGAAATATCACAAACCATGCATGTAAATACATTCAGTGACCCAGCTTCCACATAACTCTGGGTTAGGAAATTCCAGCCATTCACTAACTTCTGAAAGAAGACATTTCTTTACAGCTCAGTTTGAAATCGATATTGCTTTTTCTGTATCTACATCCCTGAGTTCGAGACTCTGCCCTGGTGTGGAACCACATTCTCAAAACTTACCTTGTCATGCCCCCTCTGTATCTTGTCCGTTTCATTAATGTCACCCTCATTCATTTAAACCACAATGAAGAATCGCCTCGGCATTTTTTAGTTATTCATACCAGGAACCAGTCTAATGAACCAACATTTCTGCATCAGCATGCTGACGTTACGTTTCATAGACAGGAACAGTCCAATCCGTTGTACTGCTCTTTTTCTGGGAGTCCTCTCCATGAAATAACAGCCTGCCTTTTGGTTGTCAGTGTCATCCACAAACTTGGATGTATATTGCACTCAGCTCCCGCCATCAAGCTATCAGTATAGATTGTAAGCAGCTCTTGCCATCGGACTGATATTTGTGGTACTCCAGTAGATACTTTTTTTTTCACAATGATCAATGAAGCCTGAATCTTCAATTTCTATGTGCTTACCAATTGTCATTCGATGCTAATGCTTATCCGTCATACTATAAGTTTCTCTCTTGTGTCAGAATCTTTATTTTGTGATATCTTGTGGAAAAT
>NW_025138165.1:0-1211 GCF_004010195.1 Chiloscyllium plagiosum
ACACTGGGTTACAGTACTGGTGGGGACAGGTCTCTCACTGCATAACGTTGGGGTACAGTGTTGGCGGGGACAGGTCTGCCACAGTATAACACTGGGGTACAGTACTGGTGGGGACAACTCTGTCACTGCATAACACTGGGATAGAGTACCGATGGGGACAGATCTATCTCCATATAACACTCGGGTACAGTACTGGTGGGGACAGATCTGTCACTGTATAACACTGGGGTACAGTACTGGTGGGGACAGGTCTGTCACTATTTAACACTGGGGTACAGTGCTGGAGGGGACAGGTCTGTCACGAGAACATTGGGGTACAGTACAAATGGGGACAGGTGTGGCACTGTATAACACTGGGGTCCAGTACCGGTGGGGATAGGTCTGTCACTGTATAACACTGGGGTATAGTGCTGGTGGGGACAGGCCTGTGACTGCATAACACTGCGTACAGTACTGGTGGGGACAGGTCTGTCACTGTATAACATTGGAGTACACTGCTGGTGGGGACAGGTCTATCTCTGTGTAACACTGGGGTAAAGTACCAATAAGGACAGATCTATCTCTGTATAACACTGGGGTACGGTACTGGTGAGGACAGGTCTGTCATTGTATAACACTGGGGAACAGTACTGGTGGGGACACGTCTGTCACTGTATAACATTGGGGTATAATGTTTGTGGGGACAGGTCTGCCACTGTATAACACTACGGTACGGTACTGGTGGGGACAGATCTATCGCTATACACTGGGGTACAGTGGTGACAGATCTGACATTGTATAACACTGGGGTACAATACTGGAGGGGACAGTTCTGTCACTGTATAACACTGGGGTACAGTACTGGTGGGTCAAGTCTGTCTCTGTATACCACTGGGGTACTGTACTGGTGCGGACAGGCCTGTCACTGTATAACACTGGGGTACAATAAAAATGGTGACAGGTCTGTCACTGTATAACACTGGGGTACAGTACTGGTGGGGACATGTCTGTCACTGTACAACACTAAGGTACAGTACTGATGGTGACAGATCTAACACTATACATGGGAGGACAGTACAAATGGTGACAGGTCTGTCACTGTATAACACTGGGCTATAGTACTGGTGGGGTCAGGTCTGTCACTGTATAACACTGGGGTAAAGTACCGATGAGGACAGATCTATCTCTGTATAACGCCTGGGTACGGTACTGGTGGGGACAGGTCTGTCATT
>NW_025138166.1:0-1211 GCF_004010195.1 Chiloscyllium plagiosum
TGAATGTAGAATCCCAAAAGAGTGTAGCCATTGGCCATGGAGGCACCAATTCCACGTAAAGAGAGGCTAGTTAATCGATGTAAAGACAGGCTAGCCATTCTGCAAGTTGCAATGGATGCTGATAAGACAACCTGCCAGGAAACTGCTCAGTATGACCTGTTATTTCTTTCCACTGTCTTAGAATCTCAGAAATTACATTTCCCGCACCTTTGATAATTGGGAATGTAATAGGAACTAGAAAGCACTCCAAGGAGACAGACAGGCAGGGAGATAGATAGATAGTCTGAGAGTTGTTATTATGTATTGCACTGAAAGAAACTCAACGTATGGAATCTCTGTAAACAGTTAATATTGAGCTAGTTTGGTACAACAATAAGCTCAGGTCTTGTGATACACTAAACTCCCTCCACATATAACAAGAAACACCTTGTATATAAAATTTAAATTACACATGTAAATTTCCAGAAACAGAACTGAACAAGCAACATCTTAAATTTGATTAGTTGGGAATTCTAAGCTATTGCTATTATAATATATATCCCTGCATATACCCCCTGCTGCCAGAGTCATTTACATGTGGATTTTTCTCTCACAACAGTATATTTTTAATTAATTCGTCAGTATAAAGAGATAAAAAAGAACAGTTTATTTCTTCTTCTTTACCACATGGCTTTCAAACAGCTGACAATCACAATGAAAGTCTCATTCTCTCCTCAATGATTCCTGTCCCAATCACAACAACAATTTCTGGTGGTTGTTAACTTCCCAATATCAGAATCTGGTGTTTGATAATCCTAATAATTTGGAAGAGCACATTTCCAGTACCTGTTGTGTTCTGTGGAGGTGATGTCACTGTACCGTTCACTGAAACGGAAGGGCACAATTTCAGATCAAACAATCAATTAATAGTTTCACCCTTTCTGTGCCATCACTTTGCACATGGTCCACAGGTAAATTACTTTCATAAAAAGAAGTCGCTATAATGATGCAGCAAGTTTGCAATTATTCACAATTGTAATGTTAAGTATTCCACCCTGCTTCTTCAAACAAGTTTGTGCTAATTTTTATTCCAAGTTAAATTTGTATTTCTATTACTAATTATCTATTTTGAGGGGTAACCTGCCAAAATAGAAATAAACTAGTAATATTATTATTAATTCTAAGTCCCTAAATTTACATCCTAAAGTTGAGTGACTGGCAAGGTTCAGAGA
>NW_025138167.1:0-1212 GCF_004010195.1 Chiloscyllium plagiosum
CGTCTCTCCCTCAGAACTAAATTCCTGACAGTGTGGCCCTCCCTCAGAACTAAAATCAAGACACTGCGGCCCTCCCTCAGTACTAAACACCTGACAGTGCGGCACTCCCACTGTATTAAACTCCTGACAGGGTGGTCCTCCCTCAGTCCTAAACTCCTGAGAGAGCCGGCTTCCCTCAGAACTAAACTCCTGACAGGTCGGCCTTCCCTCAGACCTAAACTACTGATATTGTGGCCCTCCCTCAGTAGTAAACCCCTGACAGTGCGGCCCTTCATTAGAACTAAACTCCTGACCGTGCGGCCCTCCCTTAGTACTAAACTCCTGAGCATGCGGCCCTCATTCAATACTAAACACCTGACAGTGTGGCCCTCCCTCAGTACTAAATTCCTCACAGTGTGGCCCTCCCTCTTTACTAATCACCTGGAAGTGCGGCCCTCCCTCTGTACTAAACCCCTGACAGTGCGGCCCTCCCTCTGTACTAAAATCCTGACAGTGCGGCCCTCCCTCAGAACCAAACTCCTGACATTGCGGCCCTCCCTCAGAACCAATCTCCTGACAGTTGCGCCCTCCCTCTGATCCAAACTCCTGACAGTGCAGCCCTCCCTCCGTACTAAACACCTGACAGTGTGGCCCTCCATCAGAACTAAATTCTTGAAAGGGTGGCCCTCCCTCAGTTCCAAACTCCTGATAGTGTGACCTACCCTCAGTATTAAACTCCTGACAGTGCGACCCTTCCTCTGTACTATACACCTTACCATGCGGTCCCTCGCACAGTACTAAACACCTGACAGTGTGACCCTCCCTCAGTACAAAACACCTGACAGTGCGGCCCTCCATCTGACTAAACTCTTGACAGTGCGGCCTTCCCTCAGAACTAAGCTCCTGACACGTCGGCGCTCCCTCAGAACTAAACGCCTGACAGTGTGGCCCTCCCTCAGAACTAAACTCGTGACAGTGTGGCCCTCTCTCAGTACTAAACTCCTGAGAGTGCGACCCTCCCTCAGAACTAAACTCCTGACAGTGTGGCCCTCACTCAGTACAAAACACCTGACAGTGCGGCCCTTCCTCTGTTCTAAACACCTGACAATGCGGCCCTCCCACAGAACTAAACTCCTGACAGTCCGGCCCTCCCTCAGTAGTACACAGCTGACAGTGCGGCCATCCTACTGTACTAATCTGCTGACAGTGCGGCCCTCCTTCAGAACTAAACTA
>NW_025138168.1:0-1212 GCF_004010195.1 Chiloscyllium plagiosum
CACTTGCTGGGCCAGCAATTATTGCCCATCCCGAATTGCCCTTGAGAAGGTGCTGGTGAGCTGCCTTCTTGGACAGCTGCAGTCCATGCTCTGTAGGTAGAGCTGAAAAGGGTGGCACTGTAAAAGCACAGCAGGTCAGACAGCATCCGAGGGGCAGGAGAGTCGATGTTTCAGGCATACGCCCTAGACCCATAATGCCCTTAGGCAGGCAATTCCAGGATTTTGACCCAGCGACCCTGAAAGAACAGCGATATATATCCAAGTCAGGATGGTGAGTGGCTTGGAAGGTAATTTGCAGGGGGATGATGTTCCCCTGTATCTGCTGCCCTTGTTCTTCTGGATGGAAGTGGTCGTGGGTTTGGAGGGTGATGTCTGAGGATCTTTAGTGAATTTCTGCAGTGCATCTTGTAGATGGACCACACTGCTACTACTGAGCATCGGTGGGGGAGGGAGTGTATGTTGAAGGTAGCAGTGGGAATGCCAAGTAAATGGGCTGCTTTGATTTGAATGAGTTAAAGCTTATTAAACTTTATATAGGTTTCCATTCCATGAACTCAAGATAACACAGGATGTAGTTCTGGAGTGTAATCCAACTGTATCTCTCCCTAACCGGGATGTAGCAATGAATAAAAATAAAGATACTTACACTCCAGCTCAGAAAACCATGTACTTCTGTGGGAAAACTATGTTTACTGCTGAAACTCAAGCACTGTTTGATTTTGACATTTTAACCACAGCTTATCATCCATAGCTAGTTTTCAATGGGTGCAGTACAGGCTGTAAAGCATAATATTCGATTATGGAGGCATTAATCTTTCATGTAGCACAGCTGGGCTATTAATTAAACATTTTATATCACATACATTCAAACCAGTTAAACAAGGTATTTTCCATTTTAATCGTTTTATACGAAAATTGTTGAAAACTCTGGGAAGATACTTGCACATTTCAAGGCGATGCAATTTCATTCAACCCCAGCTGTTACCTCATGTAATTGGAGCTAATTTGGAACTTCGGGAATGTGGTCACCTTCTGTAATGTAGGAAACCCAGCAGCCACTTGTGAACAGCAAGCTCCCACAGAAAGCAAAAGGGTAATGATTGGGGTCCATAGAATCCCTACAGTGTGGAAACAGGCCATTCCGCTCCACAAGCCCATACTGACCCTCCGAAGAATATCCCATCCAGTTCCATCCCCCTATCCTTTCCTTGT
>NW_025138169.1:0-1212 GCF_004010195.1 Chiloscyllium plagiosum
ACCTTGTGTCTTAGAAAACGACAGTGAGCAGAGTCTATGTTTAGAGACTGGTGATATAACATCCTAGAGCCAGGCACTGGAGTCAACATTGTGGGGTTGATTTAAAATTATTCTCTGACCTTGAGAGCTGATTGGTTGATAATTGTTGTTTTGGACTGGGGAGAGGGTCCAGTTAAAGGTACTTGGTAATCTTACATTAATACATTTTTTACAGATACCAAACTGTCAGGAAAATATCCTGGAAATCCCTTCCTAATATCATTATGGGTTTATCTACACCCCCAAGGATACAGCAGTTCAAGGCAGCAAGTCACCACCATCTTCCCAAAGGTAACTAGGGACGAGCAATAAGGACTAGTCCAACCAGCAAGACTCAAACTCCATGAGTGAATATAAGAAAGGATCGAGTAATTATATAAGTGGAGTAATAGACAGAGCTAAACTTTTGAAATGATTTCAGAAGAAAATAAAATTCAAAAGAAAATAGAAATGCGATAAAGAAATGAACACATGGAAAGACACTTAACTAGTTTTTTATTCTCAATAATTAGTAGTAATCTTAAACTTTGACTATCCCTCGCTGGTAGTTCAGAGTTCTCTACAAAGAAAATACAATAAAATCAATGCAAGTGGAATTGTGGGAGGTTTCCCTCAAATTCAGGTGGAGTGTTGAAATAATCTAGGACACCCCATGGAACCCAGTTTTGCTGAAAACAAACATATTCAATGTCCCAAAAACACAGTGATGTTGTAAATATGTGAAAAATGTCATTACTTATCAACTCTTCACACCTTATAATACCTTTGAGTGTAAAAAGCACTGCAGAATGGTTGGGGCTTGCTCTGGATAAGCTTAGTAATCTTTCTCTGCTTAGCCTGCTCTCTTAGGATACACATAATACAATTGACTATATCATGCCGATTGTATTATGTGTATCCAAACATGGACGCAGTCAAACATGCTTTCCATGTTAGCATGTCACAGTGCAAAATCCCAGAGCATGTCCACAGGCTTTACTGTTTGAACTCGGGAGGTGATGGGTGCAAGGCAAGCATTCATCACCCTCTTCAGGGTCTTTGGCCTCCTCAGTTGAAGAACCTACAGATCTACGATTGCTTCATTTGTCATTTCCTATGGTTCAACATATGATGGATTTTCCTGAAGAAGGGCTTATGCCTGAAACGTCGATTCTCCTCCTCCTTGGGTGCTGC
>NW_025138170.1:0-1212 GCF_004010195.1 Chiloscyllium plagiosum
TCCAGGTTTTAAAAAAATTAGGTTCAAATTCCACCAACTCCCATGGCAAGATTCAAACCTGGACCCCCTGGATTAACAGTCCAGCAATAATATCACTAGGCCACCACCTCACCCCCTATACCTTTCAATCTGACCCCCACTCATCCTTCCAAAAGCTCTCGTGAATATAGGGTCGGTCGAACAAACCTCTCCTCACACGGATGGTCCAGCCAATTCCTGTATCAGCCCAATGAACCTCTACTGCACTCGGTCTTGCACAAGTATATCCTTTCTGAGGTAGAGACCCCAAAACTGCAGGCAATACTCTGAGTGTGGTCTCACTAAAGCTCTGTGTAACTGTTATAAAACATCCCTACATCTGAACTCAAAAAACTCAAACAGCATTACATGCAGGGGCACTCATCGTGCTGTCAGGGAGCGAACAACAGTGAAGGAATGGCGATATATTTCCAAGACAGAATGGTGAGTGGCTGGGAGGGGAACTCGCAGGCGATGATGTTCCCATGTATTTGCTGCTTTAGTCCCTCTAGTTGAGGGAGGTCACAGGTTTAGAAGATGCTGTCAAAGAGCATCATTTGGACTGCTATTGTTCATCTTGTATATGATACACACTGCTGCCACTGTACTTCAGTGGTGAAAGTAATGAATGGTGAATAGGGTGCTTATCAAACGGGCTGTTTTTTCCTGGATTGTTGAGTGCTTTCAGCTTCTTGAGTGTTGTTGGACCCACACTCATCCAGTCAAGTGAAGAGTATTCTGTAAAACTCCTGACTTGTGCTTTGTAAATAGATGGACGTTGGGGAGTTAGGAGGTGAGTTGCTCATCAGAATTCACAGCCTCTGATTCCTTGCTCTTGTAGTGAGAGTCATACAGCATGGAAACAGAACCTTCAGTCTAACTTGTCCATGTCGACCAGACATCCCAATCTAACCTAGTCCTATTTGCCAGAATTTGGCCCATATCCCTCTGAACTCTTCCTATTCATTTACCCATTGCCTTTTAAATGTTGTAACTGTATCCACCTCCACCACATCCTTTGGCAGCTTGTTACATACACACATCACCCTCTGTGTGAAAAGGTTACCCCTCAGGTCCCTTTTAAATCTTTCCCCTCTCACCTCATACCTATGCTCTCTAGTTTTGGTCTCCCCTAACGTAGGAAAAGGACCTTAGCTGTTCACCCTATCTACACCTCTCATGATTTTATAAACC
>NW_025138171.1:0-1212 GCF_004010195.1 Chiloscyllium plagiosum
GTGAATCCAACTCTGAAGACACAGCCGATTCCTTCCGTCCCCATCTGGTTGAGGCTGTGGGTCTCGGCTTGCTCGCTGAGCTGGAAGGTCCGTCGTTCAGACATTTCGCCGCCCCTTCTCGGTGGCTTTCTCTTCTCCCGTCCAGGTGGCCTTTGATGTCACTTCCTGCGGCGACGCCACTTCCTGCTCTCTTCCTCAGCGGCTGCTCAGTGGGATCCAAGTTGACGTCTTTGTCGATTGGCGTTCCCGGTTGGAATTCTCGGGATGGACCTGTTGACTCGGTCAAAGTGGGGCCCTTCCCCGTCCGTCGGCGAGGAGAAAGGATCATGTCGTTTTGGGGCTGGGTAACGTCCGTCAACAAAGACATCAACTTAGATGCCATTGGCCACCCGAGAGAACAGGAAGTGACGTCGCCGCAGGAAATGACGTCTTGAGGCCTGTGACCAGTGGAGCGCCACAAGGATCGGTGCTGGGCCCTCTACTTTTTGTCATTTACGTAAACGATTGGGATGCGAGCATAAGAGGTACAGTTAGTAAGTTTGCAGATGACACCAAAATTGGAGGTGTAGTGGACAGCGAAGAGGGTTACCTCAGATTACAACAGGATCTGGACCAGATGGGCCAATGGGCTGAGAAGTGGCAGATGGAGTTTAATTCAGATAAATGCGAGGTGCTGCATTTTGGGAAATCAAATCTTAGCAGGACTTATACACTTAATGGTAAGGTCCTGAGTGTTGTTGAACAAAGAGATCTTGGAGTGCAGGTTCATTTCTCCTTGAAAGTGGAGTCGCCGGTAGATAGGATAGTGTAGAAGGCATTTGGTATGCTTTCCTTTATTGGTCAGAGTATTGAGTACAGGGAGTTGGGAGGTCATGTTGCGGCTGGACAGGATATTGGGTTAGGCCACTGATGGAATATTGCGTGCAATTCTGGTCTCCTTCCTATCGGAAAGATGTTGTGAAAGGGTTTGGGAAAGATTTACCAGGATGTTGGAGGATTTGAGCTACAGGGAGAGGCTGAACAGGCTGGGGCTGTTTTCCCTGGAGCGTCGGAGGCTGAGGGGTGACCTTATAGAGGTTTACAAAATTATGAGGGGGCATGGATAGGATAAATAGGCAAAGTCTTTTCCCCCCTGGGGTGGGGGAATCCAGAACTCGAGGGCATAGGGTTAGGGTGAGAGGGGAAAGATATAAAAAAGACCGAAGGGGCAAC
>NW_025138172.1:0-1212 GCF_004010195.1 Chiloscyllium plagiosum
CACTGTCCGTCTCTCTGTCTGACACAGAGTGTGTGTATAACACTGCCCGTCTGTCACAGAGCGTGGGTATAACACTGCCCGTCTCTCCGTCTGTCACAGAGAGTGGGTATAACACTGCCTGTCTCCCCGTCTCTCACAGACTGTGGGTATAACACTGCCCGTCTCCCCACCTGTCACAGAGTGTGGGTATAACACTGCCCGTCTCCCAGTCTGTCACAGAGTGTGGGTATAACACTGACCGTCTGTCACAGAGTGTGGGTATAACACTGCCCGTCTCCCCGTCTGTCACAGAGTGTGGGTTTTACACTGCCCGTCTCCCCGTCTGTCACAGAGTGTGGGTGTAACACTGCCCGTCTCCCCGCCTGTCACAGACTGAGGGTATAACACTGCCCGTCTCCCCGTCTGTCACAGACCATTGGTATAATACTGCTCGTCTCCCCGTCTGTCACAGACTGTGGGTATAACACTGTCCGTCTCCCCGTCTGGCACAGACTGTGGGTATAACACTGCCAATCTCCCCGTCTGTCACAGACTGTGGGTATAACACTGCCCGTCTCCCTGTCTGTCACACACTGTGGGTATAATACTGCCCGTCTCCCCGTCTGTCACAGACTGTTGGTATAACACTGCCCGTCTTCCCGTCTGTCACAGACTGTGGGCATAACACTGTCCATCTCCCCGTCTGACACAGAGTGTGGGTATAACATTGCCCGTCTCCCCGTCTGTCACAGACTGTGGGTACAACACTGTCCGTCTCCCCGTCTGTCACAAACTGTCGGTATAACGCTGCCCGTCTGTCACAGAGTTTGCGTATAACACTGTCCGTCTCTCTGTCTGACACAGAGTGTGGGTATAACACTGCCCGTCACCCCGTCTGTCACTGAGTGTGGGTATAACACTGTCAGTCTCCCAGTCTGACACAGAGTGTGGGTATAACACTGCCCGTCTCTCCGTCTGTCACAGAGTGTGGGTATAACACTGCCGGTCTGTCACAGACTGTGGGTATAACACTGACCGCCTCCCCGTCAATCACAGACTCTGGGTATAACACTGCCCGTCTCCCCGTCTGTCACAGACAGTGGGTATAACACTGCCCGTCTCCCCGTCTGTCACAGACTGTGAGTATAACGCTGCCCGTCTCCCCGTCTGTCACTGAGTGTGGGTCTCCCCGTCTGTCAGAGGGTGTGGGTATAACACTGCCCGTCTGTCACA
>NW_025138173.1:0-1212 GCF_004010195.1 Chiloscyllium plagiosum
GGGTGGTGCATGTATGGAATGAGTGTCAGAGGAAGTGATGGAGGATGGTACAACTAAGGCATTTAAAAGGCATCTGGATGGGTATATGAATAGGAAGGGTTGAGAGCGATAGTGGCCAAGTCCTGGCAAATGGGACGAGATTAGGTTAGGATAACTGGTCGGCATGGACGAGTTGGACTAAAGGGTCTGTTTCCGTGCTGTACACCTCTACGACTTTACTTCAGGACTCTGAAATTGTTCATGAAAACCACTTCAGTAATCTGACCAGTTTTAAGACTGCAATATACAGGAGCAGAATGAGGCCATTTGGCCCATTGAGTCTGCTTCACCAGTCGATCATGGCCGATATGTTTCTCAATCCCATTCTGTTGCCTTCTCCTCGTAACGCTTGATCCCCTGACTTATCAAAGACCTATCTATTCCTGTCTTAAACGCCCTCAATGACTTGGCCTCCACAGCGCTCTGCAGCAATGAGATCCACAGATTCACCATCCTCTGGCTGCAGAAATTCCTCCTCATCTCAGTTCTGAAGGGCATTCCTTCACCCTGAGATTGTGTCCTCTGGTCCGCGTTTCTCCTTCTGGTGGAAACATCTTCCCCACATCCACTGTATCCAGCCAGAGTCACACAGCACGGAAACAGATCCTTCGGTCCAACCAGTCCATGTCGACCATAATCCCAAACTAAACTAGTCCCACCTGCATGTACTTGGCGCAATATCCCGCTGAACATTTCTTATTCATGTACTATTCCAAATGTCATTTAAATGTTGTGACTGTAAGCGCATCTACCACTTCCTCTGGAAATTCATTCCACACGTGGAGCACTCTGTGTAAAAATGTTGCCCCTTATTTTGTTTTTAAATCTTTCTGTTCTCACCTTAAAAATATGTCCGCTAGTCTTGAAATCCCTCATTCCAGGGAAATGACTCCCTGCATTCACCTTCTCTGTATCCAGCAAGATTTTATAAATCTCAAAGAAGACCTGAAATGTTAGCTTGCTCTCTATGTGGACGCTGCCTGACCAGCTGTGATCGACAGCATTTGTTGTTTTCAGGAATGATTCCAGCATCTGTTGCAATGCGCTCCTAAATGTTGGCTACCTCTTTCCAGATCCTTTGAGACTCAACCTCATTCAACAATCCACTGTGCAGTACAGTCAATAAATATCCACATTGCGTCTCTTTCAGCACACACGGGCAGCACGTGGCTC
>NW_025138174.1:0-1212 GCF_004010195.1 Chiloscyllium plagiosum
GGGAGTCAGAGTCCACACTGAGGCCGGAAATTAGAGTCCACACTGAGGCCGGGAGTTAGAGTCACTGGGGCTGGGAGTCTGTGTCCACACTGATTCCAAGAGTCTGTGTCCACACTGAGGCCGGGAGTCAGAGTCCACACTGAGGCCGGGAGTCAGAGTCCACACTGAGGCCGGGAGTCTGTGTCCACTCTGAGGCCGGGAGTCAGAGTCCTCTCTGATGCCAGGAGTCAGAGTCCTCTCTGAGGCCGGGAGTCAGAGTCCACACTGGGGCCGGGAGTCAGAGTCCACACTGAGGCCAGGATTCCGTGTCCACACTGAGGCCGGGATTCTGTGTCCACACTGAGGCCGGGATTCTGTGTCCACACTGAAGCCGGGTGTCTGTGTCCACACTGAGGCCGGGAATCAGAGTCCACACTGAGGCCGGGAGTCAGAATCCACACTGAGGCCGGGAATTAGAGTCCACACTGAGGCTGGGAATTAGAGTCCACACAGGGGCCTCGAGTCTGTGTCCACACTGAGGCCGGGAGTTAGAATCCAGATTGAGGCCGGGGGTCTGTGTCCACACTGAGGTCGGGAGTCTGCGTCCACACTGAGGCCGGGATTCTGTGTCCACACTGAGGCCGGGATTCTGTGTCCACACTGAGGCCGGGTGTCTGTGTCCACACTGAGGCCGGGATTCTGTGTCCACACTGAGGCCAGGAGTCTGTGTCCACACTGAGGCCGGGCGTCAGAGTCCACACTGAGGCCGGGATTCTGTGTCCACACTGAGGCCGGGTGTCTGTGTCCACACTGAGGCCGGGAGTCAGAGTCCACACTGAGGCCGGGATTCTGTATCCACACTGAGGCCGGCTGTCAGAGTCCACACTGAGGCCGAGGGTTAGAGACCACACAGAGGCCAGGAGGTAAAGACCACGCGGAGGCCGAGGGTCTGAGTACACACGAAGGCAGGGGGGCTGTGTCCACACTGGGGCCTGGAGTCAGAGTCCACACTGGGGCCGGGTGTTAGAGACCACACTGAGGCCGGGAGTCTGTGTCCACACTGAGGCCGGGAGTTCGTGTCCACGCTGGGGCCGGGTGTCTCAGTCTACACTGAGGCCGGGAGTCAGAGTCCACACTGAGGCCGGGAGTTAGAGACCACACTGAGGCCGGGAGTTAGAGTCACTGGGGCCGGGAGTCCGTGTCCACACTGAGGCCGGGAGTTAGAGTCACTGG
>NW_025138175.1:0-1212 GCF_004010195.1 Chiloscyllium plagiosum
GAGGAAAGTGCAGTGAGTCAGTATCACTGTGAAACAGACTGGGAAGAGTGTGCAGTGAGTCAGTATCACTGTGAAACAGACGGGGAAGAGTGTGCAGTGAGTCAGTATCACTGTGAAACAGAGGGGGAGGAGAGCGCAGTGAGTCAGTATCACTGTGAAACAGACGGGAAGGAGTGTGCAATGAGTCAGTATCACTGTGAACCAGAGAGGGAGGAGTTTGCAGTGAGCAGTATCACTGTGAAACGGACTGTGTGTTTGCAGTGAGTCAGTATCACTGTGAAACAGACTGGGAGGGATGTGCATTGAGTAAGTATCACTGTGCAATGGACGGGGAGAGTTGTGCAGTGAGTCAGTATCACTGGGACGGGGAGAGTTGTGCAGTGAGTCAGTATCACTGTGAAACAGATGAGGAGGGATGTGCAGTGAGTCAGTATCACTATGAAAGTGTGTGGGTGGAATGTGCAGTAAGTCAGTATCACTGTGAACCAGAGAGGGAGGAGTTTGCAGTGAGTCAGTATCACTGTGAAACAGACTGGGAAGAGTGTGCAGTGAGTCAGTATCACTGTGAAACAGACGGGGAGGAGTGTGCAGTGAGTAAGTATCACTGTGAACCAGAGAGGGAGGAGTTTGCAGTGAGCAGTATCACTGTGAAACAGACTGTATGTGTGCAGTGAGTCAGTATCACTGTGAACCAGAGAGGGAGGAATGTGCAGTGAGTCAGTATCACTGTGAAACAGACTTGGAGGAATGTGCAGAGAGTCAGAATCACTGTGAAACAGACGGGGACGAGAGTACAGTGAGTAGGTATCACTGTTAAACAGACGGGGAGGAATGTGCAGTGAGTCAGTATCACTGTGAAATAGATGGGGAAGAGTGCGCAGTGAGTCAGGACCACTGTGAAACAGATGGGGAAGAGTGTGCAGTGAGTCAGTATCACTGTGAAACAGATGGGGAAGAGTGCGCAGTGAGTCAGTATCACTGTGAAACAGACGGGGAGGAGTGTCCAGTGAGTCAGCATCACTGTGAAGCAGACAGCGAGGGGTGTGCAGTGAGTCAGTATCACTGTGAACCAGAGAGGGAGGAGTTTGCAGTGAATCAGTATCACTGTGAAACAGACGGGGAGGAACGTGCGGTGAATCAGGAACGCTGTGAAACAGACGGGGAGGGGTGTGCAGTGAATCAGTATCACTGTGAAACAGACGGGGAGGAATG
>NW_025138176.1:0-1212 GCF_004010195.1 Chiloscyllium plagiosum
CAAACCTATAACCTCTAACTGGGCTATAGCATCCGGCGCTTCCCTCCCCTTTAGCCCTCAGTCAACGATTGTCGATTGGAGACAACAACATTTCGTTCCATTGAGCACTCGCCGCGAGCATGCTCACAGTTCATGTTAACCCTCTGCATAATGCAGGACCCATCCCAAGTGATGACGTATGATGTTCAACAGCGAAGAAGAGGCGGCTCTACAGGACCAAGCTGGAGGCACTGGTCCTCCAACCAATCAGAGAATCTCATGGGCTCTCTGGGCGGTCTGATTAATCAGAGAATGCTGCTTGTCTAAAATAATCTAACCAGAACTTCCACACACCAATGCTCAATCAAAGTTCGCTTGAAAAATTCTTCCAGTTCAAAACACAATTGTTAATGATGACTCTGTTCCCTTTCCCGCAGACGAAAGTGAGTACTGCAAATGTTAGAGATCAGAGTCAGCATTAGAGTCAAGCTCAAAAATCACAGCAGGTCACGCAGCATCCGAGGATCATGAAAATCGAAGTTTCAGGCAGGCACCCTTCATCAGTAACCTTTCACGCAGCCAATTTATGATCAATATTGATACTATCCCTTCTATTCCTTCATCTCCAGGTTTCATGTACAGCGGTCTCACAGAACTTTTGTCTTTTGTTTTGCCAAGCTACATTTATCTGATCGCTTTGGATTAGCATCATCAAGATTTCTTCTTACCTCATCAAACAAATCGGCAGAAAGTTCACCACAATTTTCTGTGAACAATTCTACTTTAACTTTCCTGAATGAAACACATATTTCTTCACGTGGCACCTCATTTTGTCTGGTATGACCGTTTGCAACATGTTTCATACAGCTTTAAACGGTTATCCTGCCAGTACTGAATTAATTGACAAAACGTTTCTCATGGCAAACTGAAAGCGTGCATACATTTTAAAGATGAGGAAATGTGTCTGAATGAGTTGTGACTTGGACATTAGTTACCGTGAATACAAAGTAAAGATAATCAGGTTGTGATGGTGTTGACCTCTACCACACTTTCAGAAGCTTCCAGACAAGCTGAATACTTCCAGCATTTTCTGTGTTTTTTTAAATATATATCAGATTGCCAGTATTTGGCTTCTGCACTTGAACTTGGGAGAAAAGGGATGAAAAGTGGGTCGGAAGCAGGAGCAGTCACCTCATTCATTCATGCAAAACCCAGCTCTTCCTCTGGTTTTTG
>NW_025138177.1:0-1212 GCF_004010195.1 Chiloscyllium plagiosum
ATCCACACGAGGCAGTGATTACAGTCAGTCAGCTGCACGAGGCAGTGAATACAGTCAGTCAACCGCACGAGGCAGTGATTACAGTCAGTCTGCCACACGAGGCAGTGATAAAATTCAGTCAGCCACACGAGGCATTGATAAAATTCAGTCAGCCATATGAGGCAATGATGACTGTCAGTCAGCCGCACGAGGCAGTGAATATAGTCAGTCAGCCGCACGAGGCAGTGATTACAGTCAGTCAGCCGCACGAGGCAGTGATAAAATTCAGTCAGCCACACGAGGCATTGATAAAATCCAGTCAGCCATACGAGGCAGTGATGACTGTCAGTCAGATGCACGAGGCAGAGATTACAGTCAGTCAGTCGCATGAGGCAGTGAATACAGTCAGTTAGCCGCACAAGGCAGTGAATACAGACAGTCAGCAACAGGAGGCAGTTAATACAGTCAGTTAGCCACACGAGGCAGTGATTACAGTCAGTTAGGCGCACAAGGCAGTGAATACAGTCAGTCAGCAACAGGATACAGTGAATACAGTCAGTCAGCTACACGAGGCAGTGATTACAGTCCGTCAGCAACAGGAGGCAGTGAATACAGTCAGTCAGCTACACGAGGCAGTGAATACCGTCAGTTAGCCGCACAAGGCAGTAAATACAGTCAGTCAGCCGCATGCGGCAGTGATTACCTTCAGTCAGCTGCACGAGGCAGTGATTACAGTCAGTCAGCCGCACGAGGCAGTGGTTACAGTCAGTCAGCCGCACGTTGCAGTGATCACAGGCAGTCATCCACTCGAGGCAGCGATTACACTCAGTCAGCTGCACGAGGCAGTGATTACACTCAGTCAGCTGCACGAGGCAGTGAATACAATCAGTCAACTGCACAAGGCAGTGATCACAGACAGTCAGCTGCAGGAGGCAGTGAATACAGTCAGTCTGTCGCACGAGTCAATGAATACAGTCAGTCAGCCGCACGAGGCAGTGATCACCGTCAGTCAGCTACACGAGGCAGTGAATACAGTCAGTCAGTCACATGAGGCAATGAATAAAGTCAGTCAGCCACACGAGATAGTGAATACAGTCAGTCAGCTGCATGAGGCAGTGATTACAGTCAGTCAGCCACACGAGGCAGTGAATACAGTCAGTCAGCTGCATGAGGCAGAGAATTACAGTCAGTCAGCTAACAAGGCAGTGATTACAGTCAGTCAGCCGCACGAGG
>NW_025138178.1:0-1212 GCF_004010195.1 Chiloscyllium plagiosum
TTCTGGAGGAGAGTTACGTGGTGCAGAGTTATTAGCCAGTGAGATGCTCTCGCAGGAATTCAGTGATGATAACTCCACTTAATGTCAAGGGTATATGCTATGATTCTGTAATGTTGGAGATCGTACTTGCTTGAATTCTGTGTGAGATAAATATGACTTGCCACTTTTCAGCCAAACACCAGATATGGCAGAGGTCGCTCTGCATTTGCAGATGCACTGCTGCGGTATTTGTTGAGTGAGGATGCGTTTTGCATTGTGTTATCTTGAGATAATATGTCTACTTGTTCCCTTTAGATGGAAGGAAGATCAGTGATGATTTGGATATGATACTAAATGTGGCGCTCTATTGAAAAGCTCTTGGAGAGGTCTTTTGCAACGAAGAAGACTAACCACAAACAACCACACCCATCTACCTTTGTGTCAGTTATGACACCAGTTGGCAGAAAGTTGACACTGGCTTCACATTAACTCCAATTTTTCTACTCCTCCGTGTTGCCAAACCTCGTCAAATCCGATCTTGATAAAAAGGGCAGTGGCTTTCATCTCAAATCTGACATTCAGATCCTTAGTTCATATTTGAAAATAACGTTGTAGTGAAGGAAGTAGTTCACTGGCGCTCGTTTACCACACACTGAGTGTCAGTAATCGGGTTATTGCCGAAGCACGTGATGCTAATAGCACTGCTAGTGACTCGTTCAATCATTTTACTGTTGATTGAGCGTAAAGTGTTCGAGCATTAATGAGCTATATGAACTGCTTCCAGTTTCTTTGCGAAAACACTGCACCCGGAAAACATCCACACTGTCGAAAAAATGTCATTGCTGCAATTGAACTGCAGCAGCCTGAGTCGGAGCACACCGCATCCTGGAACAGAAGTATTCAGGTACTACTTCTGGATAGTTATAAGGGTGCAAATTATTAATCAAACAATTGCCTCCAACATTGACCTGACAGCACGAAGAACAAGAGGAACTGAGTAAATTAATAAATATTATTGATATTTTATTGCAACTTTGGTTTTCATGCAGAACGAACTACGAACTTCCATAATTGCAACAACACAACAGATTTTGCACATCACTGCCTGAAACATCAAACTGGCTGTCGAAAGAGTATTGGAGGAGACAGAGAGAGAGAAATGCAGAGAGATCGACGGGAGGAAGAAAGTGTCGGGCAAAGACAAACACATGCAGGATGACAGAGACAGGTAAT
>NW_025138179.1:0-1212 GCF_004010195.1 Chiloscyllium plagiosum
AACAGCTCAGTGCATTCACAGTATGTAATATTTCATGTTGAATGAGTTGCTGCACCTTCTAACTCCACTAGCTCTTCTTATATTTAACATTTTCAGTTGCAGGTGTCATGCAATTTCTTTCCTATGAATGTTAACGAATTCAGGAATGTTTCCATTTTTCATCCCCATCCAGGCAGCCCAGAATGACTGTCGCTGTTTAATTTTCCCCGTGTCTGCGTGAGTTTCCTCCGGGTGCTCCGGTTTCCTCCCACAGTCCAAACATGTGCAGGTTAGGTGAATTGGCTGTGTTAATTTGCCCGTAGTGTTAGGGGCAGGGGTAAATGCAGCAGAATGGGTCTGGGTGGATTGCGCTTCGGCGGGTCGTTGTGGACTTGTTGGGGTGAAGGGCCTGTTTCCAAACTGTAAGTAATCTAATCTAATCTAATCTAATCTAATCTAATCTAATCTAATCCAATCCAATCTAATTCACTCATTGTCTTTCTGCACTCGCTTTTCAAATATTCTTGAATCAGCTCCTAAAATGATTCTATTTCTGAAAATTCATCTCCGAATTCAATAACTGTCAGAATAAAAAATGCCTACTCCAAACTTCTTTATCGTGCCCCGATGGATTTGAAGTTCTAACCTCTAGTTTCCACTCACCTAAAAGAGGAAATTTCCCTCGTATTTTCTCTTAACTTCACATCAGATGGATAACTTCTTTTCTGACACAACTAAGTCTTTCCTGATTTCTCCCGCATTATTCCTTATCTATGCCACCATCCCATTAAACCCCCTCTTTTCGTTTCTAATGGCTTTATCTCCCAGTACACCTCATTTACATCGCTTCTCCCGACATGGTATCATGGCCGTGTCATTCCTAACGTCTTTATAGTCCAGTAAACACTGCCCGTGTTTTTCGTCATGTCTTTATATCCCTATATATTTCAACCTGAGAAAGGATGCTGGGTCCAATTCAATGCATGAAAACTCACCACTAAGCTGTGCAATCTTATTACCGACACAGGAAAGGTGGAAGCATGTTCAATTATAGCTGAATGGATTGGTTGCAACAGAATCGAGTCAAATCCCAGTCACATACTTGACTGTTGTTCTTACAGTTATTTGTTCTCTACGTGTGCTGAAGTAACACAGTGAGGGATCAATTACTATTGCCAGACATACATAAGGGGGTGGGTATGAAATGCTGAAGTTGTGAGACCAGGGCAGTTT
>NW_025138180.1:0-1212 GCF_004010195.1 Chiloscyllium plagiosum
TTTAAACCATCCCTCACACCTCCCCCTTACTGAATGCACGAATATTCAGTACTCATTATATTTCTGACTTTCATTGCACTACATTGCAACAGGTGTTGCAACATCCCACTTTTTTCTTCTGCTTCTGACTACACCCTTACTTTGTCCATCCAACCTCCGAGGATCCGTTCTGCGACCTTCAAAATACTGTATCCGCTGGATACACTGTGCTGGTCTGTTGCCCGTCCCAGACGGCATCACCACAAACTGCCGCCATCACTTTGGTCACCTCAACTTGTCCACCCCTCTAACGCACTCCGAACTCTCACTCTCACAATGCTCAGTTCTCAGTTCCCTTCACTCCAAGCCAAAAGTCAGCATAAATCCATGTGACGGGATGTTGTGGGTGCGCTCTATTCATTTGATGTCCTGACTTCGAAACCACGGAAGCCAGGTGCTATCTCACCTCCTCCTCTTCCCCCCCCCCATCTATGGCCTCGCCTTCCATCAACAAACCATGATCTCCCATACTATCCACAATCTCATCATCTCAGGGATGTCTCATGCGCACCCTTTAGTCTCAGCGTCCTGAAAATCCACGGTGCTTGTTTCTATCTCTGAACAGAAATTCACAAACCTTACTGCCACTGTCGAAACACCGTCTCTGCCAACCCCATGCCCCACATAAACTATCTTTCCTTATCTTGCCAATGTTCTATCCACCTTGGTCCAATACATTCCCATAAATTGGGAACACAATCCACGCCTTCCACCTCCTCAAGGGCTTTCGTTTCCCTGGTGCTCACAATGCCTCATCTACACCATGGACAATCACTCCATACTCACATCCTTTCACCTTGGTGCAACCCTCTAAAACCACCGTTTCCTTCTCTCCCGCTGATTCAAATATTATCCATCCGCCGACACACTCATTCAAGCGGTGAAAACGGTCTTGAATCTCAGAAACCTTTCCTTCGAATCCTTCCATTTATTTTCACACCAAAACAGCAGCCATGGTCAGACTGTGAGCCAAAGGTATGCCTGCTTCTTCATCGGATATGTGGATCAACCCACCTTCAGGAGTTAACATTCCACCATTTCTGATTTATATCTATTCGTTGTATTGATGACACTGTGGGCTACACCTTGTGCGATCCTGAACACGTTTAACAGTTCATCAATGTCACAAGCACCTTCCATGTTGACCTCAAGTTCACAGACATTCTCAGACAA
>NW_025138181.1:0-1212 GCF_004010195.1 Chiloscyllium plagiosum
ATACAACTGTTTTAACCTTTTTATCTTCCTGATATAACTCAGTTTGTTTAGCTGAGCTAAAAATATTTGCATAATGCCCTACTTGTTCTTGTTTTGTCTCAACTACCTAATGGAACAAAGTGTCTGTTAATGCCCCTTCAGCTTCCTTATCTTTACATTTTTGATCTCGCCTGTTTCTCCTGGTGTCATTATGACCTTGTTACCCCACAATCAGGAACGTTTCTAGAATAAGACCCTTGCATTGCTCCAGTTGCCTGCGTCTCCATTGGCTTTTCAACCAGCGTAGACAGTATTCCCATCAGTGTTTGTCCATACGCTGACCACAATTTCTCCACACATTCATCATCACAGACTGAGGGGAATCTGTGTCCCTTAATACTGCATCTTCTTCACACACCCTATGTCAATACATTTTCTCTTTGCAGGTATATTTTCTAAGCAGTCTGTGATGCTGAATGATAGGGAGATATGTACTCCTGAAGGACTATTTCCAGAAAACGTACTGCTAATGGGAATTCACCTTGAGACAAAAAGTGCAAAATTATGTAAAGCGAGGATGGAGTGTACAGAAATGTGTGGAGAAATTGTGGTAAGCGTATGGACAAACACTCAGTTCCATGAATACAATGTATCCTTGCAAAAGATTTAGCGGATTCACCGATGGGAATACTGTCTACGCTGGTTGAAAAGCCAGTGGAGACGCAGGCAACTGGAGCAATGCAGGGGTCTTATCCTAGAAAGTTCCTGATTGTGGGGTAACAAGGTCATAATGTCGCCAGGAGAAACAGGAGACATAAAGCAGATGTTCCACTTGCACCTTAACAAACCTCTGATCAGCTTATACACTCTGATGCAGTTTTCTAGCTTCCACTGTGCTTTCTGTTACCTCTCCAACAAAACTCCCAGGCTTATCCCGTTTTCCTGCAACTGTGTTTTTTTTCCTAACACACCAACACTATAATTTCATGTGACTTAATTTGTTGCAATGAAAACACCGAGCTTTTTAACTTCTTTGTTTCCTTCAAATGTTTCCTTTTTACCCTCTGCTAAGTTATCCTTACGACCTTCATTGAGATCTATCTTTCCCTTTCTACGTGAGGATTTCTCTTTGCCCTAATTTTTATCCCTCATGTACTGAAATTGATTCTGGAAGCCAAGCCGTATTGTATGGACCAATTTATAATCATCAGCCACTTCAACTGCCAGCCTTGC
>NW_025138182.1:0-1212 GCF_004010195.1 Chiloscyllium plagiosum
CTGCGTGGGTTTCTTCTGGGTGCTCCGGTTTCTTCCCACAGTTCAAAGATTTGCAGGGCAGGTGAATTGGCCATGCTAAATTGCCTGTAGTGTTAGGTGCGTTAGTCAGAGGGAAATGGGACTGGGTGGATTGCTCTTCGGAGGGTCTATGAGGTCTAGTTGGGCCGAAGGGCCTGTTTCCACACTGTAGAGAATGTAATCTAATCATCATCCAGAGTCGGTCTCCACTAAGGCAGGTAGCTGAAGCAACTGGGTCCATTTCACAATCCCCAGATCACCAGCATCTCGTCAAAATTATGTCATGTCTTGGACAAGATGAAGAAGTAAATGCATTAGTCGCCACATTAAAGGCCTTCCGAGGATTGCATTGTACACTGAGCTTTTGGTGCGATCAATGTCTTAATGCTGCATGTCTGCTGTTACCGGCAATATAAAATATCTGTTGTCTCACGTAAAACTAAAGCAACTTGTATCTGCATAATTCTTTTAACATAGAATGATTACTCAAAATTCTTTAAAAAGGCAAAATCAAAAACATAGAGTCCAAAGCTAAGAAAGAGATGTCAGAAGGGGTTACCAAATGTTGACAAAATAACTTAGTTTTAAGAGTGGAGAAGAAAAGGAAGTGGAGAGATTTAGACAGATAACTCTAGAATATGAGACTTAGGCAGCTGATGCAGCTGTCAATCCATTTATACTCCTGCTGGATAATTCATGGTTATCATCACCAGCCTGATTCCCACTAAAACTGCTAATGTAAGCTGTCTGCGGATCACAATAATTAGTTTTATAGTTTCCACAGTCACTGAAAGCTCTACTGAATAAGCTGAATGAGACTGACAAGTAATGTGCAGTCGCATTGCAAGAAATGATGTCTGATATTGCAAAGGAAGAACAGAATGCAGGAATGACTGACAAATACACACAAGCTAGTCTCTTCCTGTTGAAATTAGTCTGATTTTTAATGCTTCAGTAAACAATTTATGTCCTGACCTAGTCTACAGCAATTGCATTGCAGATTGCACTCTGGAATATTCAAGGGGCTTCAATGTTTTTAATATGATCGTAACAATGACTATTCTGTGTTCTGCAAACAACCACAATACATTTCATCCCCTCTAGCCACCAAGTGCTCAGACTGCAGCAGACCTCATTACTCATCCAGCAGCACTCACCAGCTTTAGAGTCATAGAGTCATAGAGATGTACAGCA
>NW_025138183.1:0-1212 GCF_004010195.1 Chiloscyllium plagiosum
CCAGTACAGTTACACAGTGAGTGACCCTTACCCGGCTGAATAAACACATCCTTGTACTGTTACACAGTGAGTCATCCTCACCCGGCTGTATAAACACATCCCAGTACAGTTACACAGTGAGTGAATCTC
This sequence comes from Chiloscyllium plagiosum, assembly GCF_004010195.1. Taxonomy (NCBI): domain Eukaryota; kingdom Metazoa; phylum Chordata; class Chondrichthyes; order Orectolobiformes; family Hemiscylliidae; genus Chiloscyllium; species Chiloscyllium plagiosum. The sequence goes on from NW_025138183.1 coordinate 130, forward strand.
ACCATACTGAATAAACACATCCCAGTACAGTGACACAGTGATTGACCCTCACCCTGCTGAATAAACACATTCCAGTACAGTTACAGAGTGAGTCACCCTCACCCTGCTGAATAAACACATCCCAGTACAGTTACACAGTGAGTCACCCTCACCCGGCTGAATAAAAACAGCCCAGTACAGTTACACAGTGAGTGACGCTTCCCCTGCTGTATAAACACATCCCAGTTCAGTGACACAGTGAGTGACCCTCCCCATGCTGAATAAACACATCCCAGTACAGTTACACAGTGAGTGACCCCATAAACTGCCGAATAAACAGATCCCAGAACAGTTCCACAGTGAATGACCATCACCATGCTGAATAAACACATCCCAGTACAGTTACTCAGTGAGTGACCCTCACGCTGCTGAATAAACACATCCCAGTACAATTACACAGAGAGTGACCCTCACTCTTCTGAATAAACACATCCCAGTACAGTTACACTGTGAGTGACCATCCCCCTGCTGAATAAACACATCCCAGTACAGTTACACAGTGAGTGACCATCCCCCTGGTGAATAAACACATCCCAGTACAGGTACACGGTGAGTGACCACATACCCTGCTGAATAAACAAATCCCAGTACAGTTACACAGTGAGTGATGCTCCCCCGGCTGAACAAACACATCCCAGTACAGTGACACAGTGAGTGCCCCTCACCCTTCTGAATAAACACATCCCAATACAGTTACACTGTGAGTAACCATCCCCCTGCTGAATGAACACATCCCAGTACAGTGACACAGTGACTGACCCTCACCATGCTGAATAAACACATCCCAGTACAGTTACACAGTTGGGACCCTTACCCTGCTGAAAAAAATTATCCCAGTCCAGTGACACTCACCCTGCTCAAAACATTACATCCCAGCAGAATCATATGTTGAATGTCCCTTACCCCACTGAATAAGCAAATCCCAGTACAGTTACACAGTGAGTGACCCTTACCATTCTGAATAAACACATCCCAGTACAGTTACACAGTGAGTGACACTCCCCCTGCTGCATAAACACATCCCTGCACAGTTACACAGTGAGT
>NW_025138184.1:0-1212 GCF_004010195.1 Chiloscyllium plagiosum
GCTAACACTGGGGCAGTGGTTAACACAGCTTTCAAGCTGGCAAATGCCTTCTGACATTCTACTGTCCGCTAAAATATCCAGCACTTCTTCAATTAGTCAGTCAGTGGAGCAACCACATTACTACAATTTTGTACAAACTTCTGGTAAACGTGTTCACTGCCAGGAATCATAGTCCTGCTCTCTTTGTCAATGTTATGGTTGGGACCATATGTCCATGCCTGATAACTGGGCCCAGGCACATGACTCGGACTTTGGCGAATTCACACTTAGCCACATTTATCACCAGCCTGCCTCCCAAAGTCAATTAAATAGTTCCAATAAAGGCTGCAAATGTTCCTTCCCTGTGTGAGTAAAAGATCACAAGTTTGTCGATTTACATCATACAATTGGATAGCCCAGGAATGACTTTATTGGTTACCCTTTGAAATGTGGCTGGCACATTTTCCATACCAACTGGCTTGACTTTAAGTTAACAAAAGCCGAAATAGTCTTCACTCCTTCGGATAAAGGTACCTGCCAGTATCCTCTGAGCAAGTACAAATTACAAATCTAAGTTGCTTGTCCTACCTTTTTCAATACGGTCTTCCCAATGTGGAATCGGATATGAATCAGACTCTGCAACTGCATTAACTTAGCCACAGTCTGCACACAACCATGGGTACCATCTGGCTTTGGCACCATTACTATTGCTGAGCTCCAGTTGCTGCAATTCACTTTGATGCCGTTGTTTTTGGAACATCCGTTCAGTCTGTCTTTGAACATATGCCAACTTTCTTTGGCGTAAGCGTGTAAGGATATTGCATAATTGGAGCAAACTCCCCCTCTCAATTTAATCATTCACAGTTCAAATATGTGGTCGTTGAACTCTGACTCACTAATTTCTCCTTATTTATTTTCAGTGGTCCTCTCAGCTCATGCCCCAAAACTCATTGATGTTCAAATGGAATTCCTTTATCCAGTCGTTTGGATTGTCTTGACAATAAGCCCTCGATATGGTCTTCTCTAAGCTCACTAATGGTCTTTAAAGTTTAACGCCATCTTTCGAACACTCCCTTACCATGCTTGTTGGTAAGCAGTGGATAAGCTACCCATACCTTCCATGCATACATTTGATGTAAAATTTGACCCTTGACCTGATTGTATCTCTGTGGGTGGTCTGTATCGAGTTAAACATTGGTATACCTCTTCTACAATCTTTCTAGCAGTGGTATT
>NW_025138185.1:0-1212 GCF_004010195.1 Chiloscyllium plagiosum
GACAAACTCAACAAACCAGGCAGCATCAGGATACACAGGTAAGAGGCTGGGACAAACACGCCAGTATCAGGATAGACAGGCAGGTCACTGGGAGAAACACAGCAAACCAGGCAGTATCAGGATAGGCAAGCAGAGGGCTGGGCGAACACAACGATCCAGGCAGCATCAGGGTAGACAGGCAGAGGCTGGGACAAACACAACAAACCAGGCAGCATCAGGATAAACAGGCAAGAGGCTGGGAGAACAAAACAGACCAGGCAGTGTCAGGATAGACAGGCAGGAAACTGGGAGGACAGAACAAACTAGGCAGCATCAGGATAGACAGGCAAGAGGCTGGGAGAACACAGCCAACCAGGCAGCATCATGGCAGACAGGCAGAAGTTTGGGACAGACACAACAAACCAGGTGGCATCAGGATAGACAGGCAGGACGCTGGGGGGACACAGTAAACCAGGCAGCATGAGGATAGACAAGCAGGGGGCTGGGTGAATGCAGCAAACCAGGCAGCAATAGACAATAGGTGCAGGAGTACGCCATTCTGCCCTTTGAGCCTGTACCACCATTCATTATGATCATGGCTGATCATCCTCAATTAGTATCCTGTTCCTGCCTTATCTCCATAACCCTTGATTCCACTATCCTTGAGAGCTCTATCCAACTCTTTCTTAAACGAATCCAGAGACTGGGCCTCCACTGCCTTCTGGGGCAGACCATTCCACACGCCCACCACTCTCTGGGTGAAGAAGTTCTCCTCATCTCTGTCCTAAATGGCCGAAACCTTATTTTTAAGCTGTGTCCTCTGGTTCGGGACTCACCCATCAGCGGAAACATGTTTCCTGCCTTCAGAGTGTCCAATCCTTTAATAATCTTATACGTCTCAATCAGATCCCCTCTCAGTCTTTTAAACTCAAGGTTATACAAGCCCAGTCACTCTCATCTTTCAACATAAGATAGTCCCGCCATTCCAGGAATTGACCTCGTGAACGTACGCTGCACTCCCTCAATAGCCTGAATGTCTTTCCTCAAATTTGGAAACCAGAACTGCACACAATACTCCAGGTGTGGTCTCTCCAGGGACCTGTACAGCCCTGCAGAAGAACCTTTTTGCTTCTATACTCAATCCCTCTTGTTATGAAGGCCAGCATGCTATTACCTTTCTTCACTACCTGCTGTACCTGTATGCTTGCCTTCACTGACTGGTGTACAAGAACA
>NW_025138186.1:0-751 GCF_004010195.1 Chiloscyllium plagiosum
CCCTGCACCAGGCATCACCCTGCACCAGGAATCACCCTGCACCGGGGCACTACCCGGCACCGGGGCATCACCCTGAACCGAGGCATCACCCTGAACCGAGGCATCACCCTGAACCGGGGCAACACCCTACACCGGGGCATCACCCTGTACCGGGGCATCACCCTGAACCGGGACATTACCCTGTACCGGGGCATCACCCTGTACCGGGGCATCACCCTGCACCCGGCATCACCCTGCAGCGGGGCATCACCCTGAACCGGGACATTACCCTGCACCGGGGCATCGCCCTGCACCCGGCATCACCCTGCACCCGCCATCACCCTGCACCGGGACATCACCCTACACCGGGACATCACCCTACACCGCGGCATCACCCTACACCGGGGCATCACCCTACACCGGGCATCACCCTGCACCGGGGCAGCACCCTGAACTGGGACATCACCCTTCACCAGGGCATCACCCTGCACCGGGGCAGCACCCTGAACCGGGACATCACCATTCACCAGGGCATCACGCTGCACCAGGGCATCACCCTGCACTAGGAATCACCCTGCAACGGGGCATCACCCTGCACCGGGCATCACTCTACACCGGGGCATCACCCTGCACCGGGCATCACCCTACACCGGGGCAGCACCCTGCACCGGGACATCACCCTACACCGGGGCATCACCCTGCAACCGGGGCATCACCCTGCACCGGGCATCACCCTACACCGGGGCAGCACCCTGCACCGGGACATCACCCT
>NW_025138186.1:777-1212 GCF_004010195.1 Chiloscyllium plagiosum
CAGCACCCTACACCGGGACATCACCCCGCACCCAGCATCACCCTGCACCGGGACATCACCCTACACCGGGGCATCACCCTGCAACCGGCATCACCCTGCACCGGGGCAGCACCCTGCACCGGGGCATCACCCTGCACCGGGGCATCACCCTGCAACCGGCATCACCCTGCACCGGGGCACCACACTGCACCGGGGCACCACACTGCACCGAGGCACCACACTGCACCGAGGCACCACACTGCACCGGGGAATCACCCTGCACCGGGGCATCACCCTACACCGGGACATTACCCCGCACCGGGACATCACCCCGCACCCAGCACCACCCCGCACCGGGACATCACCCTGCACCGGGACATCACCCTGCACCGGGACATCATCCCGCACCCAGCATCACCCTACACCGGGGCATCACCCTGCACCGGGGCACCACAC
>NW_025138187.1:0-1212 GCF_004010195.1 Chiloscyllium plagiosum
ATGATTTCAGAGATGGCTGGGCTGTCCTAGGTTTAGTAAGTGCTGATACTCCATGGGATGATGCTTGTTTGTAATCTCACCACTTACTGAGCACAGTTCATTGGAACATACCAAGTCCAATTGGTCGCTGCTTCAGAATATATCAGACATTTCATGGCTGCCACCACATGGAATCATGTAATAAAGACAAGGCCCGTCGAGTCTGCACCACCCAGTGCTGATACAAGTGTTTTATAATGTTTGTGAGGTTACCTTCCTGAACCATCCTCCCAGGCAACGCATTTTTAACACATATCATGCTCTGGGTTCGAAACAGATTTCACAAATCCTCTGTTAGTATATTGTCTTTGACTTCAAACGTATTTCCCATTGTTTTTGACCCTTTGACTAAGGGGAATAATTGTTGTCTGTTCACTCATCCCATACCTCTCATGCTATAATACACCTCTGTCAGGTTCACCCCTCACCTTTCTCTGCTCCAAAAGCAATTCTAACCTATCTTCATGGTTTGTGTTCTTCCTTGTCTTGTTACATCTTCCAAAGTGCAGCATCTCACCTATTTCAGTGTTACCTTTTATCAGTCATTGATCTGGCCATCTGAAAATCTGTTTGTACCCTCCTGTAACCAACACGTTCCTGCTCACTGTGACCCACCTGGATAAACTGTGTCATCTACAACATTGTTTACCATCGTCCAACATTGTTTATCAACCTCTAACATCCTCCCCCCTCCCCATATCCCACATTCTTATCATCACAATTTATGAATTTCAGAAACAAACCTTGATTTTCTTCCTGTTCTACCGATGCGATTGCAGAATTGGGACTTCCACTCTCTTGTTTTTCCTATTTTGGTGAATTTACACCGTGAATCAGTTGTGGTCTTTTGGAGGGAGCCACAAACAGTATTTTGGACATGGAGCTGAATTCTGCTTTGAAACTCCACCCCTCTGCATGTATTATTCATAATGCTTGGACATAATTAATCTTGGACTAGCGTTGGCACCTTGCCCTGCAGCATTTTCATTTCACGTGGGCCTGCAGCTTATTCTTTACAACTTTCGCTGCAATAGTCAGAGCTGAAAGAACTTTTTCATCTGCAGGATGGACACAGGCTCATTCATTATTTTTGTTTCAAAGAGCTAGAGCAATGATGATAAAGATTGAATTAAATTATGAATTATAAACACACTATAGAAGATCAATTCACAT
>NW_025138188.1:0-1212 GCF_004010195.1 Chiloscyllium plagiosum
GTACTGAGGAAGTGCTGCACTGTCAGATGGTCAGTACTGAGGGAGAGCTGCACATGTCAGTGGGTCAGTGCAGAGGGAGTGCTGCACTGTCAGAGGGTCAGTGCTGAGGGAGTGCTGCACTGTCAGAGGGTCAGTACTGAGGGAGTGCTGCACTGTCAGAGGGTCTGTGCTGAGGGAGTGCTGCACTGTCAGAGGGTCAGTACTGAGGGAATGCTGCACTGTCAGCGGGTCAGTACTGAGGGAGAGCTGCACTGTCAGAGGGTCGTTACTGAGGGAGTGCTGCACTGTCAGAGGGTCAGTACCGAGCGGTTGCTGCACTGTCAGAGGGTCAGTGCTGAGGGAGTGCTGCACTGTCAGAGCGTCAGTGATGAGGGAGTGCTGCACTGTCAGAGGGTCAGTACTGAGGGAGTGCTGCACTGTCAGTGGGTCAGTGCTGAGGGAGTGCTGCACTGTCAGAGGGTCAGTACTGAGGGAGTGCTGCACTGTCAGAGGGTCACTACTGAGGAAGTGCTGCACTGTAGGATGGTCAGTACTGAGGGAGATCTGCACTTTCAGAGGGTCAGTGCTGAGGGAGTGCTGCACTGTCAGAGGGTCACTGCTGATGGAGTGCTGCACTGTCAGAGGGTCAGTACTGAGGGTGAGCTGCACTGTCAGAGGGTCACTACTGAGGGAGTGCTGCACTGTAAGATGGTCAGTACTGAGGGAGTGCTGCACTGTAAGACTGTCAGAATTAAAGGAGCGCTGCACTGTCAAAGAGCTGCATTATCAGCGGGTCAGTACTGCGGGAGTGCTGCACTGTCAGAGGGACAGTAGTCAGAGGGTCACTAATGAGGGAGTGCTGCACTGTCAGAGGGACAGTACTGCGGGAGTGCTATACTGTCAGATGGTCAGTACTGAGGGAGTGCTGCACTGTCATAGGGTCAGTACTGAGGGAGTGCTGTACTGTCAGAGGGTCAGTACTGAGGGAGTGCTGCACTGTCAGAGGTTCAGTACTGAGGAAGTGCAGCACTGTCCAAGGGTCAGTAGTGAGGGAGTGCTGCACTGTCCGAGGGTCAGTACTGAGGGAGTGCTGCACTGTCAGAGGGTCAGTACTGAGGGAGTGCTGCACTGCCATAGGGTCAGTACTGAGGGAGAGCTGTTCTGTCAGAGGGTCAGTACTGAGGGAGTGCTGCACTGTCCGCGGGTCAGTACTGAGGGAGAGCTGCACTGTCA
>NW_025138189.1:0-1212 GCF_004010195.1 Chiloscyllium plagiosum
CACACACACACACACACACACACACATAGGGTCATCAAACAGGCTCAGGGATGCACAATGGCATACAATTCACTTATACAAGAAAAAACTTGAAAAGTAACTCAAATAAATACAAACACACAGGGACACACAAAGGCAGATACATTAACTTTGAAAGTAGTGACGGGTTATGAACTTTTCAGTTGGATTTCCCTGGGGGGTGGGGGTGTGGGTGGGGGTTGGTCTCCACTGCACTGTCTCTCAGCCCCCCTGGGGTGCAGGAGGCTTCACATGATGAGAGGGGCTGCACTGAGCCTGCAGTAACACCTTCACCTGATCTGCTCACACACACAGGGAACCTTCCTCCATCTCTCAGGCAGAAGGCACCTTCCCTCAGCACTCCCACAGTCTGAGCCAGCAGCCGGGGGGCAGCAGCAGGAGGTGGAACGGCAGATTGCCGACATCTGGTGAAAACAGAAGCTGAATGCACAAACAGGCTCAATCTCACCAATCACCTCCCACAGAAGAAAGGCAACTGGTACATAGCCCTGAACACAGGGAGCGTTCACCTCTGGACCCACAGTGTCATTGCCAGCAGGTCTTGGTATTCACCTCTGCAGACCCAGAGCATGGTCCCATGAAGCTGACAGCCCAGAGGTTACTGGAGACTCCATCCACATCTTTGTGGAACATTGACACTGGGGCGTGGCGAAGGTTCAAGTTTGTACATTAACCAGTGACAGCCCAAACCAAACTGAGATTGTCTCACTTTCCACCAGCACAGCTGACAGCTGGAGAACGGGAGGGTGGGCTAGTGACGGATGGTGAAAGAGGCAGGTGGGATGGCGGGGATTTATCCCATGTTATTATCCCATCTGCATCTCTCCCATCAGCTTGTGTGAGATTCCAGCCACGTACATAAAGAGTACGACAGATCTCAACACCCACTGTGTAGCTCTCAGTTGGTTCAACAACTACTTGCATTTATATAGTGCACTTAATGCAGGAACACTCCCCAAGGTGCATCACAACTGGGCAGTGGAAGGAGATAACTAAGACAGGGGGCCGAAGATTTGGTCCACTTGGTGGTAGAGCTGGGGGAGGGAATTAAGGGGTTTTCTGATGAAGGGGACAGAGGTGCAGATTTTTGGGGAGGATTTGAGCGGAGTGGGGATATGGGCAGCTGGAGATACGGCACTGGTGAGGCTATGAGTGATTCGGGATTCGTGATGA
>NW_025138190.1:0-1212 GCF_004010195.1 Chiloscyllium plagiosum
AAAGGTATCAAGGGTTACCGAGAGAAGTCACTAAAATGATGTTCAGAAACTTCTAAGCCAATATTAAATGACATTCAGATTCTATGGGCCGAATGGCCTAATTCTGCTCCTTTTTTAATGCTCGTGTGGTGTTATGCTATCTGGGATTTTCTTCCTGGGACAGGGGCAAAGAATGAGTTTACTACATATTTGATTGGAAAGAGTTGGACAGGCTTAGGGGGCTGTAAAAGTCTATTCCTAATTATTCTGTGCTTATGTTTCAAAAAGGTGACAATTTGATGTTAGCTTAACACAGTTTTATAATAATGGATCCAGCAATGAAATAAGGACGTTCCTTTCCCTTTCGTGTTGTGCTATCTGTGGTGCCCTTTTCCTCAGGGAGCAGTAAAGACGCGGTTTTTTAAGATATTCAAGGCTGACCTCGAGTGATTTTTCCTGGACAGGAGGGTCAATGTATATTGGGAACAGACCCGAGACAGATGGTCAGAACATTCGGATCAGCCATGAGCATTCTGAATGGTGCAGCCGAATGGCCAACTTCTGCTCCGATCCATTCAGTTAGTCTGCAGATGTCGCAAGCAGTATGAAATGATATTGTTTCTGGGAAAGGGTATCGGGTTTAATCGTAGCAATGTTTTACTGCATCTGGACAACGAGACTGCAGATACAGGAGATCAGAGTCGAAAAGTGTTGGAAAAGCACAGCAGGTCAGGCAGCATCCGAGGAGCAGGAAAGTCAATGTTTTGGGCATAAGCCCTTCATCAGGAATATGCCCAAAGCATGCCCCTCCTTCTCCGTGTACACACGTTCCTGGGAGGCCTTTTGATAAGAAGCATTACTAGTTTAGGTATTGGATGCGAAATCTTTTTGAACCATCCACGATTTTGTGAAAACTTAGCTGGATGCATATTTTCTCTTGTTAGGGTGTTTGAAACTGCAGAATAAATGTTAAGAATAAAATGTGTTGATTGATAAAAATGCATAGGCGTGTTGTGCACCTTTTATAGAGAGTAAAAGTTGGCAAGGACTTAACAAACACAGAGCGTGCTGATATTTTTTTAAAAAGTAACATTTGACTGAAAGAAACAGTTGAGCTGAGTACTATGGTATACAACAAATTCGATTTAGGCCGAACAGTTTAACTTACGCCCCAAGAAACCAAAATCCAAACGAATTTGGATTTTAATGCTATACAACCAACGAGACAATCTG
>NW_025138191.1:0-1212 GCF_004010195.1 Chiloscyllium plagiosum
ATGGACCGCCCCCTGGCAACGGCGGGGCCGCCCCCTGGTAACGGGGGGACAGCCCACAGGCAACGGGGGGACAGCCCACAGGCAACGGGGACCGCCCCCTGGCAACGGGGGGCAGCCCTCATAAATACCGGCCCCGCCCCCTGGCAACGGGGACCGCTCCATGAAAACGGAGGGACCGCCCTCAGGCAACGGGGAACGCCCACATAGCTACCGGCCCCGCCCCCTGGCAACGCGGACAGTCCCATGGAAACAGGGACCGCCCCCAGGCAATAAGATACCGCCCCCTGGCAACGGAGGACCGCCCACATAACTACCGGCACCGCCTCCTGGCAACGGGGACGGCCCCATGATTACGGAGGGACCGCCCCCCAGGCAACTCGGACAGCCCCCTGGCAACGAGGACCGCCCCATGGAAACGGAGGGACCGCCCCCTGACAACCTGCCCCGCCCCTTGCGGCCACAGGGAGGGGCCTTTAGCAGCGGAGGACCCGCCCTAGCGACCACCCTGGCAACCGGCACCGCCCCTAGTAACCGCCATGCGGGCTGGGAGGGGGGGGCCGCCCCTTGCGTCCACCGCGCAACCTCCCAGAAGAACTGGCCCCGCCCCTGGAAACCGCAGATCGCTAGTTTGGCCCCGCCCTTAGCAACCACTGATCGGGTGGCCACGCCCCTTTAGCTTTCACAGAACCGCCCCTGACCACGCCCCTCTAGCAACAGTGACCCGCCCCTGGCAACCAAGCAGCGCGCGCCACGACCTCCTGAACCCTCGGAACAACTGACCCCGCACCCCCAGCAACATCTTTCCGCGCCCCTAGCAACCTCTGCGGTTGCCCTGACAACCACTCACTCGCTCCTTGGCAACTGTCCCCCGTGACACTACCCCGGTCCTAGCAACCAGTCACCGCGCCCCTAGGCAACCGCTGACTGGCATCACTAAGCACCCACAGCCTTAGCAACCACAGGCGTGCCCCTAGCAACTGTCATCAACAATAGCAACCCTTAGCAACCACCGCATGGCACTTAGCAACCACTACCTGGTCCTTAGCAACCACTACGTGGCCCTTAGTAACCACCGCATGGCACTTAGCAACCACGACCTGGTCCTTAGCAACCACTGCGTGGCCCTTAGTAACGACTACCTGGCCCTTAGTAACCACCGCATGGCACTTAGCAACCACGACCTGGTCCTTAGCAACCACTGCGTGGCCCTTA
>NW_025138192.1:0-1212 GCF_004010195.1 Chiloscyllium plagiosum
CTCTGTCCCTGCACTGGGTTCAATCTCTCCCCCAGCGCTGGGCTCAATCTCCCTCCCTGCGCTGGGCTCAATCTCTCTCCCCGCACTGAGCTCAATCTGTCTCCCTACGCTGGGCTCAATCTCTCCCCCTGCGCTGGGATTGATCTCTCCGCCTGCGCTGGGCTTGATCTCTCCCCCTGCGCTGGGCTGAATCTCTCTCCCTGCCCTGGGCTCAATGTCTCCCCCTGCACTGGGCTCAATCTCTCCCCCTGCGCTGGGCGTGATCTCTCCGCCTGCGCTGGGCTTGATCTCTCCCCCTGCACTGTGCTCAATATCTCCCCCTTCGCTGGGCTCGATCTCTCTCCCTGCGCTTGGCTTGATCTCTTCACCTGCGCTGTGCTCAATCTCTGTCCCTGTGCTGGGCTCCATCTCTCTACATGCGCTGGGCTCAATCTCTCTCCATGCACTGAGCCCGATCTCTCCCCCTACACTGAGCCTGATCTCACTTCCTGCGCTGGGCTCAATCGCTCCCCTGGCGTTGAGCCCAATTTCTCCCCTTGCGCTGGGTTTGATCTCTTCCCTCTGCGCTGGGCTTGATCTCTCCCCGTGCGCTGGGCTCGATCTCTCTCCCTGCATTGTGCCCAATCTCTCCTCCTGCGCTGGGCTCAATCTCTTTCCCCTGCACTGGGCTCGATCTCTCCTCCTGCATTGTGCCCAATCTGTCCTCCTGCGCTGGGCTCGATCTCTTCACCCTGCGCTAGGCTCGATCTCTCCCTTTGCACTGAGTTTGATCTCTCTCCCTGCGCTGGGCTCGATCTCTTCCCCCTGCGCTGGGCTCGATCTCTCCCCCTGCGCTGGGCTCGATCTCTTCCCCCTGCGCTGGGCTCGATCTCTCCCCCTGCATTGTGCCCAATCTCACCTCCTGCGCTGGGCTCGATCTCTTCCCCCTGAATTGGGCTCCATCTCTCCCTCTGCACTGGGTTCAATCTCTCCCTCTGCACTGGGCTCAATCTCTCCCTCTGCGCTGCGCTGCGCTCGATCTCTCTCTCCCTGCGTTTAGCTCTATCTCTCTCCCTGTGCTGGGCTCGATCTCTCCCCTGGTGGTGACTTTGATTTCTCCCCATGTGCTGAGTTTGATCTCTCTCCCTGTGCTGACTTCAATCTCTCCCCCTGTGCTAAGTTTAATCTCTCCCCCGGTGCTGACTTCGATCTCTCCCCCTATGCTAAGTTTGA
>NW_025138193.1:0-1212 GCF_004010195.1 Chiloscyllium plagiosum
TCTATCACAGGTCTGACTTGTGAACTCTTGGTTTGGAAGAGGCGTTGGGAGCCTGGAGGGGAGTTACACGCTGCAGGACTCCCAGCATCTGATCTGCTGTTGTCGTCACTGTGTTTATATGGGGCTGGGTCTAGTTCAGTTTCTGGTCAATGGTAACACCCCCAAGATGTTGATGGGGGCTGTGGGGGAATTCGGTGATGGGAACACTATTGAATATCAAGAGAGCAATGGTTATATGTTGATAATAGGTGGGTCGGGTTGTATTTGGTGATGATAACAGTACTAAACGTAAGGGGGCGACAGTTAGAAACTTTCTTCTTGGAGGTGGTCATCAACTGGTCCTTTTCTGGTTACGAATGTTACTTGCCCCTTGTCATCCCAAGCCTGAATATTGTCCTGGTCTTATTGCATCTGAACACAGACTATTTTATTATCCCAGGACGGTGAAGCAACAGAGTCGGGTTTGGGCAGATTTCGGGTCAGAGATTAATTGAGAGAGTGCGGTATCCCAGAGGTAGTGAACCGACTGGACAGCATCAGTTATTGGCTGTGTGGGAGATGTGATGTTTGACAATTGAGCAGAGGTGGTGACTGGCGCAGTGTCTTGCATATTCTCAAAATTATACTGACAGCAACAGAAAGACAGCGCAATGTCGTGCTGAAATAAAATCTCCAGGTAGAGAGACTCACCAGGGACTCCAACGAGAGCCAGGAGTGGATAATAACCGGCTTGAATAATATGAAGTGCAGACATAATCCGCTGTGTTAATGTTATCCACTTATAGTCTGAGGAAAGCAAGTAAATTGCCATGGATAGACTCCTCTCCGTTCTTGTGCCATTCACCTCCATTGCTCCAAGATTCTGATCTATTCTCTCCCTCTCCCTCTGGAGCTGCTGATCTCGGGCAGTGCGGGAGCTGTTTCTCCGGCTTGCAATGTTGTGCTAACATAGTGCGAGCAATCCCTCATTAATAGAAACAGTAAGATCCCCAGGGACACCTGCAGTGAGGATCCACTGGGAGATTTAATGATAGTCACTGAGCACACAGTCTGAATAAACCCCTTCCAATAAGACATTGTTTTTACTAGCACCATGATATGGAATAGGTCTTGGCCCTGTGTGGGATTTCGGAACAAACTGGTCATGTTCAAAGTGCCAGTCAGTGCAGAGAGGGGACTGTAAGGTTGAGTGCTCGGACCCCAGCTATTTAC
>NW_025138194.1:0-1212 GCF_004010195.1 Chiloscyllium plagiosum
AAAGAACATTGGGAAGACTGCGGATTATTTCCTCAGAGAAAAACAGATTGAGTGAACAAACGGTGGCGATAAACCAAAATTATGAGCGTCACACAAGCATAGACGGGATCAGGCTTTACCCTTTATGGAGAGATACCTTACAAGGGTTTATGGATTAAGGTAAAGGATACATAATTTAGAGGAGACGTAAACAAGACTTATTTACGCAGAGTGAAATGAGAATCAGAAATTCGCTCGTCGAAATAAAATCCCTCTTTACACGTAGGAAACATTTGAACGTGCATTTGCGATGCCACAGTTATGGGAAAATTGTTTTTGATGTGATTGAAATAGTTTCGTGTTTGTTTTTAAGAAGCACGATGTGATCGGCCAAAACACTTTCTTTTCCGTGCTGTACAGCTCTTTCACTTTAACTCAAACAAAAAGAAAGAAAAAGGGGAATGCATTTCTTCACATTGAACTGACGACTGTTGAGTGGGAATTTTGAACTTTATCAATTCACTGAGTGACATGGTCTGAGCAAAACAGAGAAAAACAATCCCTATCTGTGGAAGGTATCACAAACAGACAAGACTACATGATGCTGTTTCTATTTTGTTTCACAATGTTTCAATGCAACAGGAAAATATATGTTCTTAGAAATACATTTGTGCTATCAGGAATTCACTATATTGTGGAATTGTGGAGGCACATTGACAAGACTACATGATGCTGTTTCTATTTTTTTTTCACAATGTTTCAATGCAACAGGAAACTATATGTTCTTAGAAATACATTTGTGCTATCAGGAATTCACTATATTGTGGAATTGTGGAGGCACATTCAAATGGGGCTTGCCAAAGCACGAAAAAGGTTTTACAAAAGATGAACTATTCAAAAATTTAAAAAAGTTGTCCAGCTAAATTGCTTTTGTGGTGAGACGTGCAATCAAACCGAATGATCTCCTGCTGCCCTCGAACAATTCTATGAATTCGCATTTTAAATCCTGTAAGTTCCACGTGCAATTTCGGCTTCCAAGGGGAACTTCCCAACTCTGGCTTAATCGTAAACTTTTGACTGTAGAGCACAACTGCACCTGTTGCTGCAGACCCCGCAACCGTAAAATGGTACATTGTCATTGTTTTTCCTCACAAATTTCTAATTTTAGGACGAATGTAGATGCATGACCATAAGCTGGAACAATAAATGAAACTTATTTTATTATTTTTTGCC
>NW_025138195.1:0-1212 GCF_004010195.1 Chiloscyllium plagiosum
ACTCAGGGTGACTGGAATACTATCACTCAGGGTTACTGGAATACTGTCACTCAGGGTGACTGCAATACTGTCACTCAGGGATACTGGAATACTGTCACTCAGGGTGACTGGAATACTGTCACTCAGGGTGACTGGAATACTGTCACTCGGGGATACTGGAATACTATCACTCAGGGTGACGGGAATACTGTCTCTCAGGGTGACGGGAATACTGTCACTCAGGGACACTGGAATACTATCTCTCAGGGTGACTGGAATACTGTCACTCAGGGTGACGGGAATACTGTCACTCAGGGTGACTGGAAAACTATCACTCAGGGTGACGGGAATACTGTCACTCAGGGACACTGGAATACTGTCACTCAGGGTGGCTCGAATACTGTCACTCAGGGTGACGGGAATACTGACACTCAGGGACACTGGAATACTGTCACTCAGGGTGACTGGAATACTATCACTCAGGGACACTGGAATACTGTCACTCAGGGACACTGGAATGCTGTCACTCAGTGTGACGGGAATACTGTCACTCAGGGTGACTGGAATACTGTCACTCAGGGACACTGGAATAGTATCACTCAGGGTGGCTCGAATACTGTCACTCAGGGTGACGGGAATACTGTCACTCAGGGACACTGGAATACGATCACTCAGGGTGGCTCGAATACTGTCACTCAGGGTGACGGGAAAATACTGACACTCAGGGTGACTGGAATACTGTCACTCAGGGTGACTGGAATACTATCACTCAGGGACACAGGAATAGTATCACTCAGGGACACTGGAATACTGTCATTCAGGGTGACTGGAATACTATCGATCAGGGACACTGGAATACTGACACTCAGGGTGACTGGAATACTGTCACTCAGGGTGACTGGAATACTATCACTCAGGGTGACTGGAATAATGTCACTCAGGGACACTGGAATACTATCACTCTGGGACACTGGAATACTGTCACTCAGGGTGACTGGAATACTGACACTCAGGGACACTGGAATACTGTCACTCAGGGTGACTGGAATACTGTCACTCAGGGACACTGGAATAGTATCACTCAGGGACACTGGAATACTGTCACTCAGGGACACTGAAATACTGTCACTCAGGGTGACTGGAATACTGTCACTCAGGGTGACTGGAATACTAGCACTCAGGGACACTGGAATACTATCTCTCAGGGTGACTGGAATACTGTCACTCAGGGTG
>NW_025138196.1:0-1212 GCF_004010195.1 Chiloscyllium plagiosum
GTTTCCTGTACAAATGCCCCCAGGTCCCTTTGTAGTGCATCTTTATACAGTTGAAATAGTCCTCTGTTCTTTTATTATCTCCTCCAAAATGAACAACTTCACAATTCCCCACATTATACGCCATCTGCCAACAGGTTGCCCATTTCTCCTATCAATATCTCTCTTTATAATTCTCTGAGAACATTACTCTATGCCTTCTCTCGGACAACCACTCCCCCACCTCCCAGTTCACACATCCCATTCTTCTAAATATTTACTGGGAGCACTGGGCAGTGGGAATCATGCAGAGCTGCTGTCTTTTTAGGGATACTCTTTGGAATGACTGGTAGGAGCTTGCTGCCCATTGGTCAGAACTGAGACAACTTGCCCATCAAGCTGCATGAGCCTTTCACACCCCATGTCTTATTGATGAGGCACAGCAGCAGCACTGAAGAAAAGAAAAGGAAGTAAATGCTGCTCTCTGCATCTCACTGACTCTCGGAACATTTTGTCCCATGTGTCAAAGATCTGCCCTGTTCAGTCACATGGAGATGCAAAGTGGAAACTCATAGAAACCCACATAGATTTCCCCCTGAATTGACTGATGACCTCCACAAGGGAGAATGTGTCCAGTCATCCTGGGCCAGGAGAAGGGGATGGTGCGAGTTTCTAACTTGAACTGACAGTGACGGATTTGATAAACTTATATCACAGGATATTGCAAGTGGACACTCAGATAGGAATCTCAGTAATTGTAACACAAACCCAGACAGAATTACTGAATTCATCTGGACTTGGATTATCGCATTGTGTGTGAGTATTAACTTTCAGCTCATTCACATTTGCTGCATAAAAGTTCACTTTAACATCACCCCATTCTCTCAATACATTTCCCCCAAATCTTTGGTATGTGCCCTGTATTCCTTTTATGATGATCTGATGAGTGTAAGGTTTATCATCCTAATGTATATGTTTTCTAAACCCATCTATCACAGCTCCACTCAATTTTCTTTACTAATAGGAGAACAATCTCAGTTTCCCCAAACCCCTGATTCCCCAATGTCTGTTTGTTCTCCATAAGGCACACATCAGAATTGTGTTGGAACATTCTCCACTTGCCCGCATCAGTGCAGCCCACAACAATATTAAAGAAAGTGAGCATCCTCCAGGACAAAGCACTGTGCCTGAGTGCTGTCCCATCCACGAATTTCAGCATTCCCTCTCACCACCCCC
>NW_025138197.1:0-1212 GCF_004010195.1 Chiloscyllium plagiosum
TGCTCAAACCAAATTTAAGCTGAGGTCGGAGAACACGCCATTCCCCTTTCTTTATACAAGATCTTTGTGTAATCGAGAAAACTTTTTTGCCTAAGTTAGTTTCTGTGAGCTATAATCAAATTGGCCTTGAAATCCTATCCTGAATAAAGTTAAAAATAACACAACATCAGGTTATAGTCCAACAGGTTTAATTGGAAGCACACTAGCTTTCGGAGCGATGCTCCTTCATCAGGTGATTGTGGAGGGCTCGATCGTAACACAGAATTTATAGCAAAAATTTGCAGTGTGATGTACAAAGTTAAAAATCACACAACACCAGAATCATGACGATCCTGAAAAACACTGTGAAACCTCTCCATTTATGACAACTCTGAAAAAGATGTAAATATGAACATCACTTTGTCAAAGGATCACCATCATCACAGAACCATCCAGTTAATGGGTCATATTCCGTCACGCTCCTGACATTTGTCTGGTAGATAGTGAACACGCTTCGGGGTGTCAGGAGGCGTACTACTAAAAGCAATATTCAGAGAGACAGTAGCACAGTGCAACGCAGACACACATGCAGACACAGACACAGACACACACACACATACACACGTTCATGATCAAGGACACTCCGTTCATTTTAAACAATACTTATGATCCTCGCACCATTCAATATAGCACAGTGCAACGCAGACACACATGCAGACATACAGACACAGACACAGATACACACGTTCATGATCAAGGACACTCCGTTCATTTTAAACAATACTTCTGAACCTCTCACCATTCAATAAATACAAAATGAGATGTATACTCTTTGGTTCCCAACTCCAATTCATTTATATCTATTAAAAGTTTCTATGGTCCAAATACTGACACAAATGATACTCCATGAGTAATGGCATTCAGTCCAGAAAAGGGTGCCACTTCAAGTGTTGTTTCCACGAACCAATTCTTAATCCATGGAGTATTTTCGCCCCTCACCCTTGGATTATGACTTCCTTCTCTCACTAATGAACAACATGTCAAAAGTCTTCTGAAAACTCAAATGCACCACGCCAATTGCACTTACTTGCAAATGCGTTAACGACCATAACTTGTGGCACGGTTATCAAAGATGGTTTATCTTCCCTAATTTTAGCCTGACTGTAATTCCTCAAGTGTCTAGTGATAACATTTCTTTGAAATGATTCTAATATTTCCGCAAAAATGAAATCA
>NW_025138198.1:0-1212 GCF_004010195.1 Chiloscyllium plagiosum
CAATATCCTTTCAAGCCGGTCAGAGATGTCCCGCACCCAGGCACCGGGTAGGCAACACACCATGCGAGACTCCCGATCTGGCTTGCAAAGGATACTATCTGTCCCCCTAATTATAGAATCCCCTATAACAACTACTTGTCTATTAGCTCACCCCTCTTGAATGGCCTTCTGCACCATGGTGGCGTGGTCAGCTGGCTCATCCTGTCCAGAGCCCTTTTCCTCATCCGTACAGGGAGCAAGAATCTTATACCTTGGTCACGTGCCAAGGTCAAGGGAACAGTACAACTGTTTCAAAATCAAAGATGACGAACAATGGCAAAAGCAGTTTATTGAGAAAATAATAAGGAAACATTAGGTAGCTAATAACATATGGTATTGTTGCAAAATGTATTCAATATTGATTTACAATGAATTTAAAATAAAATCACCCTGTATCTCTCAGTGCATGAGAACCTGCACTGTTTTGGCCATTTTAGTGCAATGTTAGTTATTTCTGTTGTGAAAAAAATAAAGCCCATTAGAATGTTAAGAGCAGTGCATTAGACCTTCAATTAGATGATTACCATTGAAGTGTATTAATCATTTTAATAGGTTGGATTTTACTTGCCATTCACTGTGAGGATGTGCAATTGTTATAACTGAAATCGATGCTACGTATTGCATGATATCTTTATTGCTGTAGGTCTATTCTGTATATTTTGTGATGCAGATCAGGTAGGGCCAAAAAAAGGACTTAGAGGAATTGCCTGCATAAGTCTGGTCAACACTCCTTTTTTTTTTTGCTGAAACAGTCCAATGCAGCCAGAGATTCAGACAAAATGGATTGGCAAAGAATCTGCATCTTCTACACTCAACAGTTCGTGCCATCTTCCAGGATTTAAAGGCCCTTAAGCCACAGGGATTCAGGTCAGGGTGTTCGAGTCTGCATCGGCGGTGCTGGGGTAAATGTGTCAAGTGTCTGTGGATTGTCGAAAGGATGTCAGCAGTGGGCTTTAAGGGTTTTCAGTACTTTTACTGGGCGGTTGTAATTCTGCTAATCTTTCCTGGATAATTAAAATAACTCCTGACTTTGACTCAGAACAGAGAAAGTGAGGACTGCAGATGCTCGAGATCAGACCTGAAAAATGTGTTGCTGGAAAAGCGCAGCAGGTCAGGCAGCATCCAAGGAGCAGGAGAATCGATATTTCGGGTTCCTGAAGAAGGGCTTATGCC
>NW_025138199.1:0-1212 GCF_004010195.1 Chiloscyllium plagiosum
AGAACTAGCCAGTTGGATGCAGAACTAGCTAAATGTAGAAGACAGAGGCTGGTGGTGGATTGTTGTTTTTCAGATTGGAGGCATGTGACTAATGGAGTGTCACAAGGATCGGTGCTGGGTCCACTACTTTTTGTCATTTATATAAATGATTTGCATGTGAGTATAAGAGGTATAGTTAGCAAATTTGCTGATGACACCAAAATTGGAGGTATACTGGACAGCAAAGAAGGTTACCTCAGATTACAAGAAGATCTTGAACATATGGGCCAATGGGCTGAGGAGTGGCAGATGGAGTTTAATTTAGATAAATGTGAGATGCTGCATTTTGGGACAGCAAATCTTAGCAGGACTAATACTCTTAATGGTGAGGTCCAATGGAGTGTTGCTGAACAAAGAGGCCTTGGAGTGCAAGTTCATTGTTCCTTGAAAGTAGAGGAACAGGTAGGTAGATTAGTGAAGAAGGCATTTGGTATGCTTTCCTTAATTGGTCAGAGCATTGAGTACAGGGGTTGCGAGGTCATTGCAGCTGTACAGGACATTGGTTAGGCGACTTTTGGAATATTGCGTGCAATTCTCTTCCCCTTCATATCGGTAGGATGTTGTGAATCTTGATAGTGTTCTAAAAAGATTTACAAGGATGTTGCAAAGGTCGGAAGTTTTGAGCTATAGCTGGTGGTTGAATGGGTGGAACGTTGGAGACTGAGGGGTGACCTTAAAGAGTTTTATAAAATCATAAGGGCCATGAATGGGAAGATAGACAAGGTCTTTTCCCTGGTGTGGGAGAGTCCAGAACGAGAGAGCTTAGGTTTATGTTGGGAAGGAAAAATATAAAAACGATGCAAGGTGCAACCTTTCCACACAGAGGGTGGTTTGTGTATGGAATGAGCTGCCAGAAGAAGTGGTGTAAGTTAGTACAATTGCAACATTTAGATGGTGTCTGGATAGGTATATGAATAGAAAGGATTTAGAGGGATATGGGCTGAGTGCTGGCAGGTGGGACTAGATTGGTTTGTATTATGTGGTCGGCATGGACGGGTTGGACCGAAGGAACTGTACCATGCTGTACATCTCTTTGACTCTGTGACTGTAATTTAGAAATGACAATAATTTAATATGTACTGTCAAATAAATGGTTTATATCATTGAATTGTAGCATACAATAGTTGAAATCTTGCTATCTTTTGAATGAATGATAAAGAACAAAGAACATTC
>NW_025138200.1:0-1212 GCF_004010195.1 Chiloscyllium plagiosum
AACAGACCCACAGCAGCACTTATAATACCAGGGCATAGTAGGCTCCAGGCAACTGCGGGTAAATGGGATTAGTGTAGTTTAGTGTTTGTTGGTCAGCATTGACATGGTGGGCCGAAGGGCATATTTCTGTGCTGTATGACTTTCGAACCTGGCTCCCTCTTTCTGAGGTGGCCGTGTTATGTTGCCCATATTTTTATCGAGGCACACAACAAAATCAGCACAAGCGGCGATAAGAATTCAGCTCTTTCAGCCTTTGAAAACCTCACCATCACATCACCCAATTAGTAAGTTAAAACAAGCAATGGGTAACAAGCACAGCTCCCTCCAGGGTTGGGGGGGTGATGTGTATGGGACATGGTGGTGGGGAGGTGTGGTCGCTGGTCAAATAACAAAGACGTAGGAAGAGAGGGAGTGGGCCGAATTAAAATGGAATGGTAGTGGGGTGGGTAGAAT
Source organism: Chiloscyllium plagiosum (assembly GCF_004010195.1). Lineage (NCBI taxonomy): Eukaryota > Metazoa > Chordata > Chondrichthyes > Orectolobiformes > Hemiscylliidae > Chiloscyllium > Chiloscyllium plagiosum. Next base: position 454 of record NW_025138200.1, read on the forward strand.
CTGTGAATGGATACTTACCCATCTGACAGAGTGACCTCCACGTGGCAATCTATTTTACGCTCCATAGAAACATAGAGGATAGGAGCAGGAGTAGGCCATTCGGCCCCTCCAGCCTGCTTTACCATTCAAAATGATTGTGGCTGATCATTGAGCAATATACTGTAATCCCTCTCTACTCCCATATCCCTTGATTCTTTAGCCACAAGAGCTATCTCTACCTCCTTTTTGAAAACATAATGTTTTGGCATCAACCACTTTCTGTGACAGAGAATTCCACAGGATCACCACTCTCTGGGTGAAGACATTTTTCCTCGTCTCTGTCCTACAGGGTTTACCCCTCAACCTTAAACTATGAGCCCTGGTTCTGAACTTCCCCATCATTTGGAACATCCGTCTTGTCTCATCTGGTTCCAATTTATAGCTTTCTCCAAGATTCCCTTCCTTCATTCTTCTCAACTCCAGTGAACACAATCCTTACCAACTCAACCTCTCGTTATACGTCAGGCCTACCATCACAGAAATCAAATGGCATTCAGTAATTAATATTAATCAGCTCATTGTGGAACACAGACTTTGAAGGCAAGGTTTGAAGATAATCATTGCTAATTCTGAAATTCAGGTTTCTGTTGCAGTAATCTCAATGGAATTATTGGATACAATCTTACAACAGCAGAAATATGGGAGGTGTAAATGGAGGGTGCAGACAGTGGCTGTGGATGCTGGGTACAGACAGTGGGTGCAGACGGTGGTGTAGATGGT
>NW_025138201.1:0-1212 GCF_004010195.1 Chiloscyllium plagiosum
TGGAGTACAGGAGTTGGGACCTCACGCTGAGGTTCTACGGGACATTGGTGAGGCCTGCTCTGGAAAACTGTGTCCAGTTCCGGACACCCTGTTACAGGAAGCATATTATTAAACTGGAGAAGGTTCGGAAGAGGTTTACCAGGACGTTGCAGGGCATGGAGGGTTTGACCTTTACGAATAGGCTGGGATTTTTATCACTGGAGCATACGAGGTTGAGGGGTGACCTCATCGAGAGTTATAAACTCACGAAGGGTACAGAGAAGGTGTGTTTTCTCCAGGGTGGGGGATTTCAAGACTAGGGGGCATAGTCTTAAGGTGAGACGGGAAAGATTTAAAAAGGAGATGAGGGGCAGTTTTATTTTACAGAGAGCGCGGTTCGTGTGTAGAATGAATCACCAGAGGAAGAGTTGGATACGGGAACAGTTACAGCGTTTAAAAGACATTTGGATAAGGACATGGATAGGAAGGGGTTAGAGGGATATGGGCCAGGAGCAGGCCGGTGGGACTGGTTTAATTTGGGATTATGGTCAGCATGGACTGGTGTGAGACGGGAAAGATTTAAAAAGGAGATGAGGGGCAGTTTTATTTTACAGAGAGCGCGGTTCGTATGTAGAATGAATCACCAGAGGAAGAGTTGGATACAGGAACAGTTACAGCATTTAAAAGACATTTGGATAAGGACATGGATAGGAAGGGGTTAGAGGGATATGGGCCAGGAGCAGGCCGGTGGGACTGGTTTAATTTGGGATTATGGTCAGCATGGACTGGTGGGGCTGAAGGGTCTGTTTCTCTGCGCTGTGTGACTCTATGACTGTCAAAGCGTGTGTGAAGTTGAGATGTCAGGGGCAACTCGGTTGAGGTTAATAAGTGGCTTAAGGGGAAGAGAGAGTTGGAGGGGTTTCGGGAGGGACTCGCAGAGTGATGTTGCATTGGGAGCTGGAACTGCTACAGGGGGGTAGCAGATGGTATGAGAGTGAAACCAGCAGAGATGCCAGGGAAGATTAATGTACAGGACAGGAGGGACCAGGCCATGCTGTTTAATTGGTTCTTTAACATCTTAAATAAATGACCAGGAACAATGCCTTGCCTATGCGGGTTTCCTCCTAAACGCTAATGATGTGTAGGTTAGAGTGGATTGGCCGTGCTAAATTACCCATAGTGCCCAGGGATGTGTAGGCTAGGGTGGATTGTCCGTGCTAAATTACCCATAGT
>NW_025138202.1:0-1212 GCF_004010195.1 Chiloscyllium plagiosum
TCAGCCCTTCACTGGCACTGATACAATCTCACTCAGCCCCACACAGGCACCGACACGGTCTCTCTCAACCCCACACTGGCACCGACTCTGTCTCCCTCAGCCCATCACTGGCACAAACACTGTTTCTCCAGCCCCTCACTGGAACTGACACTGTCTCACTCTGCCCCACACTGACACTGACGCTGTCACCCTCTGCCCCTTACTGGCACCATCACTGTCTCCCTCTGCCCCACACTGGCCCCAACCCTGTCTCACTCAGCACCTCACTGGCACCAACACTGTCTCACTCTGACCCTCACTGGCACCAACACTATCTGACTCTGCCTCTCACTGGCACCGACACTGTCTCCCGGAGCCTCTCACTGGCGCCAACATTGTCTCCCTCAGTCCCTTACTGGCACTGACAGTCTTCCTCTGCCACTCACTGGAACCGTCACTGTCTCAAACAGCCTCTCACTGGCACTGACACTGTGTCCCTCAGCCTCTCACTGGGACCAACACTGTCTCCCTCAGTCCCTTACTGGAACTGACACTGTTTACCCCGCCCCTCACTGGCACTGACACTGTCTCCCTTTTCCCCCACACTGGCACCAACACTGTGTCCCTCAGCCTATCAAGGGCACTGACACTGTCTCCCGGAGCCTCTCACTGGCACCAACATTGTCTCACTCAGCCTCTCATCGGCACTGACACTGTCTTCCTCTGCCCCTTAATGGATCCATCACTGTCTCCTCCTGCCCCACACTGGACCCACCTCTGTTTCACTCAGCCCCTCACTGGCATCAACACTGCCTCACGCTGCCCCTCACTAGCACTGACACTGTCACCCTCAACCTCTCATTGGTACCAACGTTGTCTCCATCTGCCCCTCACTGGCACTGACACTGTCTCCCTCTGCACCTCACTGGCACCAACACTGTCTCCCTCAGCCCCTCACTGGCACCAACACTGTCTCCCTTTGCCCCTCACTGGCACCAAGACTGTCTCCTTCAGCCAATCACGGGCACCGACACTGTCTCCCTATGACCCTCACTGGCACCAACACTGAATCCCTCTGCTCCCCACTGGCACCAACGCTGTCTCTCTCAGCCCCTTACTGGCACCGACGTTGTCACCCTCAGCCCCTCACTGGCACCAACACTGTCACCCTCTGCCCCTCACTGGCACCAACACTGTCTCCCTCTGTGCCTCACTGGCACCAACACTGTCTCC
>NW_025138203.1:0-1212 GCF_004010195.1 Chiloscyllium plagiosum
TCTGCAATCTCCTCCCTGGCTTCCCAGAGAATCTTCAGATTAATCCCATCCAGCCTAGAGGCCTTATCCATTTTCACACTTTTCCGAATTGCTAACACCTCCTTATGAACCTCAATCCAGTCTAGTCTAATAGCCTGCATCGCAGTATTCTCCTCGACAACACTATCTTTTTCCGGTGTGAATACTAACAATATTCATTTAGTGCTTCCTCGGACTCCATGCACAACATCCCACAACTATCCTTGATTGGCCCTGAATTTTCTCGTCATTCTTTTCTTCCTGATATACTTATAGAAAGCTATATGGTTTTCCTTGATCCTATCTGCCAGTGATTTTTCATGTTTCCTCCTGGCTCTTCGTAGCTCTCTCTTTAGGTCTTTCCTCACTAACTTGTAACTCTCAAGCTCCCTAACTGAGCTTCACGTCTCAACATAGGCCTTTTCTTCCTCTTGACAAGAGATTCAACTTCTTTAGTAAACCACAGCTCCCGACACATGGTATAATGATGCTGGAATTTACAGACAAACTTGGATAAATCTGCCCAAGTAGATCACACAGTTTCACCACTGCTGAATTAGCAACTAAACCGGAAAGAGAATGATCAGGGTTTAAGATTTTATTAAACAGCCAAATTCTTCTTAATATTTTATATCTTTAGTGCCCTTCCATGCTTGTCATACTCAATTTGGAGAAAATTTCTTTCAACAAGATATTGCTTATGCTCACAAAATTAAAAAGGGCATTTTAAAAGAAAATCTGGAAATAAAAGGTTGGTGTCAGTAAAAGTGTCCACAAAGATGTTGAGCAGCCATAAAAACCCAACTAATTCATGCAGTGACTTTGAAGAAGGAAATCTTCTGCCCACAGCTAGTATGGCATATGTGACTACAGTTTTACGGCAGCATGGATGGCATGCACACCATACCTACCAAGCATTGACCAACTCTTGCAATCCTTTTGATATGAAGTGGTATTATCATCACTGCTTCCCTCACAATTAACACATTAGAGTTACCCTCGACCTGAAACTGAACCTGATCAGCTATACAATACTGTGTCAACAAAGCCAGGTTAGAAGCTGAAAGTTCTTCACTAAGTAACTCACTTCCTGTCTCCCCAATACATGCCCTAGAAACATAACATCAAATAGAATGGAGCAACCTGCTTGATCAGCATCATATTCACCAATCTATACATTCACGTCCTTCACCA
>NW_025138204.1:0-1212 GCF_004010195.1 Chiloscyllium plagiosum
CCCTCAGTACTGGGCACCGGGAGGGAGGGGGTGCTCCTGAATGTCGGGGAGTTGCATTGACATTGTGTTTGTGTGTGTGCAGAGCGTCTGAAGAAGGAGGAGAAGGGGAGGCAGGAGATCGAGAAGCTGAAACGCAAGCTGGACGGCGAGTCAACGGACTTCCAGGAGCAGATTGCGGAGATGCAGCAGCAGATCGAGGAACTGAAGGCACAACTTCTGAAGAGGGAGGAGGAACTGCAGGCAGCTATGGGCCGGTAACTGGGGGATTGTGGGTAAATCGCCCTGAGGCCAGGATAACGGGGGGGATTGTGGGTAAATCACCCCCAGGGCAGGGTAACAGGTGGGGTTGTGGGTAAATCGTCCCCAGGGCAGGGTAACAGGGGGATTGTGGGTAAATCGTCCCCAGGGCAGGGTAACAGGTGGGGTTGTGGGTAAATCGTCCCCAGGGCAGGGTAACAGGGGGTTTGTGGGTAAATCGTCCCCAGGGCAGGGTAGCAGGGGGATTGTGGGTCTGTTGTTCCCAGGGCAGGGTAACGGAGGGGTGGTTGGGGTGTATCGTCCTCGTGTGGGGTTTGTGGCTGCTGACAGGACAGTGTTCAAATCGCCTGAAATTATTAAATACCCTCACTATGCCCCTGACTCTGTCTTGCCTCCCTGTCTCCCACTCGTCCCCCACCCCCTCTCTCCCCTTGCCCACTCTCTCCCCGTCCCTCACTCTCCCCATCTCTCCCCTGTTTCCTCTTGTCCCGTATCTCCCCCATCGCTCACCGCCCCTGTCTCTCCCCCAACCCCGCGCTCACTCCCTCTCTCCTCTCCATCTATCCTGCTCTACCTCTCCGAATCTCTCTCCTGTTCCTCTGCCCCTCCCCCCACCGCCGCCTCGGCCCCTTTCTCTCTCTCCCACCTACTCCCACTCTTCCTCATTCCCCGACCCCCATGCAGGATCGATGAGGAGGTGAGCCAGAGGAATAGCTCCCTGAAGATGATCCGGGAGCTGCAGACTCAGATTGGGGAGCTGCAGGAGGACCTGGAGGCTGAGAGGAACATCCGCACCAAGGCCGACAAACAGCGGAGGGACCTCAGCGAAGAGCTGGAGGCGCTCAAAACCGAACTGGAGGACACGCTAGACACTACGGCGGCTCAGCAGGAACTGAGGTGAGGGCGTGCGGCTGTGCGCAGGAGGAGGCGAAGAGAAATCGGTTCGTATCGGAC
>NW_025138205.1:0-1212 GCF_004010195.1 Chiloscyllium plagiosum
TGATTGCATAGGTCCCCTACCTCAAACAAAAAGGGAATAAGTAATTATTAACAATAATGGATGTGTCAACTGGATTTCCAGAGGCAATCCCATTATGCAACATCACAACTAAAAGTGATACAGAAGAATTACTTAAATTTTTACGAGATAGGGACTACCAATAAAGATCCAGTCAGATCAAGGATCCAACTTCACATCCAACCTATTCAAGGAGGTTATGGATAACTTGGGAACAAAGCAATTCAAATCTACTGCATACATCCCAAATCGCAGGGAGCGCTAGAGAGATGGTATCAAACACTAAAGACCATGTTGAGGGCTTATGGTCAGGATTATCCAGATGAATGGGATAAGGAATTTCAGTTTGTACTTTTTGTGATCATGGATGCACCAAATTAACCAACCAAATTCAGTCCATTTGAATTAATGTTTGGGCATGAAGTAAGAGGACCATTAAGATTGATTAAGGAGAAGATAATAAGTTAGAATTCAGAGACCACCCATTTGGACTATGGGTCAAATTTTAAAGAATAATTCAATAGAGCTGGAGAGTTGGCTAGACATCACTTAAAAGTATCACAGCATACAATGAAACAGGAAGTGGATAAGAAATCACAACTTTGCAATTTTGCAATTGGAGATCAGGTATTAGTGTTACTTCCAGTGACAGGTGAACCTTTAAAAGCAAGGTTTAGTGGACCTTATCAAATTGAGAAAAACATGAGTGAGGTGAACTACCTGATAAGGACTCCAGACAGGAAGAAATCCCACAAGAGTGTGTCATGTGAATATGCTCAAAAGGTATTTTGATAGGGAAGGAAAGCAAGAGGAGAAGGTGTTAATGATGACAGCACAGAAGGAGGAACCAAGTTCAGAGGATTCTGAATTGGACATTCCTCAAATCAAATTGGACACTGAAGAAGTTGTCAAAAATTGGGATAAATTATTGAGTTACCTTCCACAAGAAAATTGAAATGACCTGAAAGAGTTATTACTGTCACATGGGGAGATATGTGGAAGTAAACTGGGAAGTACTAACTTAATTGTGCATGATGTATATATAGGAGATTTAAGCAAGATCCTTATAGGCATAACCCTCTAAAGTTAGCATGAGTTCAGATGGAGATAGAGCATGTGCTGCAAGATGGCATAATCGAAGTGGGTTACAGTGACTGGAGCTCATGGTGCCAAAGCCATTTGGTACCCAATGGT
>NW_025138206.1:0-1212 GCF_004010195.1 Chiloscyllium plagiosum
CTGTTCAGGAATAACAACCAGCAGGTGGTGTACCGAAGGATAAATGTCAGCTTAAACTATTGGATTTGAAATTTGAGCCGACCATTGGTCAATTGCCATTTACTGACTGTTTATTTATGTATTGTTCACCAATAATGCGTTGCTCTTGGTTATATATATATTTGTTTGTATTTAATTTTGATTTTCAATTGCACTATAGTTTATAGTTTTAGATAGTTGAGGCTGTCAGCCTGGGACGCAGGCACTGCCTGACGGGACGGCAAGGTCAGAATTGTGTGATCCCATTTCACATTCGCTCATTCGGATCAAGAGGACGGACTGTGGACAAGTAACCCATGGCCTGAACAGCTGGATATGATACCGAAATGGATAACCTTTGAGCAGCCGGAACCTTTGGGTCTCTGAGGACAGATGAAGTACAAAGCATCCGCATGGACCTACCATGGAAAGTAAGGCTGAGAAGTATCTTGCAGTAGAGCGAACAGGCTTGCCTGAGCCCTGAGTTACCACCATCACCGTGTTCAGAGAGAGATGGATGTGCCTTTGACACATTGGAGGTATAAATGCCAAAGGTAGCCCCAACATCTTCCACAACATGACATCGGGGATCCCATTGGATGCAGTGACCTTGACCTGGAGTTTCGATTATCTGAAGGTTAGATACAGGGAGGAGGGATAAGAAGGAACAACTGACGGCCATTCGTCAGTGAAGATTCTAACACCTCCCAGCAACGGAGCTCCGAGCACCTGGTGAGAGAGAGAAGAAGCTCACTTGTGAGACCAAACCACGTCTACTCTGTCAGAGGTACCGACACAGCCTGGTCAAATTTAGCTGCAGTGGACGTACCTGGCCCTAGTCTGGTCGGCAATATTGATTTAGCTTAGGGCTGCTACAAAGACTTAACTTTGCAGTTGGTAGATAACATAAGAGTCAGAAAGTTTATTGTGAACGAGCATGGTTTTAGGTAATATTCAATCATAAGATCTCTTTTGTTTCTTTATTCCATTTTGTGAATAAAATTACAAGTGGACTCCCACCTTTTTTTGTCTCATAAGTATAGCTGCCGAGTAAAACGAGTTTCCGAGAAACTAGTCTACGTGTGTCCAAAGTATGAGCAACAAGTAATCCCTGCGCGTATTAATAAAATCCTGGTTGTGTTTTAGATTTTGAAAAAAAATAGTCTCAGTGACTAGAATACTCTGTCTTCGTTC
>NW_025138207.1:0-1212 GCF_004010195.1 Chiloscyllium plagiosum
ACTCCGTCCCGTGACACGGCCCGTGCTCACTCCCCCCCCGGGACACGGCCCGTACTCACTCCATCCCAGGACACGGCCCGTGCTCACTCCGTCCCGTGACACGGCCCGTACTCACTCCGTCCCGGGACACGGCCCGTACTCACTCCGTCCCGTGACACGGCCCGAGCTCACTCCGTCCAGGGACACAGCCCGTGCTCACTCCGTCCCGGGACACGGCCCGTACTCACTCCATCCCGGTACACGGCCCGTGTTCACTCCGTCCCGGGACACGGCCCGTACTCACTCCCCCCCGGGACACGGCCCGTACTCACTCCCCCCCGGGACACGGCCCGTGCTCACTCCGTCCCGGAACACGGCCCGTACTCACTCCGTCCCGGGACACGGCCCGTACTCACTCCGTCCAGGGACACAGCCCGTGCTCACTCTGTCCCGGGACACGGCCCGTACTCACTCCATCCCAGGACACGGCCCGTACTCACTCTGTCCCGGGACACGGCCCGTGCTCACTCCATCCCGGGACACGGCCCCGTACTCACTCCATCCCGGGACACGGCCCGTACTCACACCCCCCCCGGGACACGGCCCGTACTCACTCCATCCCGGGACACGGCCCGTACTCACTCCATCCCGGGACACGGACCGTACTCACTCCCCCCCCGGGACACGGCCCGTGCTCACTCCGTCCAGGGACACGGCCCGTACTCACTCCGTCCCGGGACACGGCCCGTGCTCACTCCGTCCAGGGACACGGCCCGTACTCACTCCCTCCCGGGACACGGCCCGTACTCACTCCGTCCCGGGACACGGCCCGTACTCACTCCGTCCCGGGACACGCCCCGTGCTCACTCCGTCCCGGGACACGGCCCGTACTCACTCCGTCCCGGGACACGGCCCGTACTCACTCCGTCCCGGGACACGGCCCGAGCTCACTCCGTCCCGGGACACGGCCCGTGCTCACTCCGTCCCGGGACACGGCCCGTGCTCACTCCATCCCGGGACACGGCCCGTACTCACTCCGTCCCGGGACACGGCCCGTACTCACTCCCCCCCGGGACACGGCCCGTGCTCACTCCATCCCGGGACACGGCCTGTGCTCACTCCGTCCCGGGACACGGCCCGTGCTCACTCCGTCCCGGGACACGGCCCGTGCTCACTCCGTCCCGGGACATGGCCTGTGCACACTCCCCCCCGGGACACGGCCCGTGCTCACTC
>NW_025138208.1:0-1212 GCF_004010195.1 Chiloscyllium plagiosum
AACACAGTGGTATGGAGGTTTAGAGCACAGTGGAATGGAGCTTTAGAGCACAGTGGTTTGGAGGTTTGGAACACTGTGGGATGGAGGTTTAGAACATAGTGGGATGGAGGTTTAGAACACAGTGGGATGGAGGTTTGGAGTGCAGTGGGATGGAGGTTTGGAACACAGTGGGGTGGAGGTTTAAATCAAGAGAGATGGAGGTTTAGAGCACTGTAGGATGGAGGTGTGGAACACAGTGGTATGGAGGTTTAGAGCACAGTGGGATGGAGCTTTAGAGCACAGTGGTTTGGAGGTTTGGAACACAGTGGAATGGAGGTTTAGAACATAGTGGGATGGAGGTTTAAATCAAGTGAGATGGAGGTTTAGAACACAGTGAGATGGAGGTTTAGAGCACAGTGGGATAGAGGTTTCGGACACAGTGGGATGGAGATTAGAGCACAGTGGGATGGAGGTTTAGGACACAGTGGTCTGGAGGTTTAGAACACAGTGAGATAGAGGTTTAGAGCACAGTGGGATGGAGGTTTGGAACACAGAGGGATGGAGGTTTAGAACACAGTGGGATGGAGGTTTTGAGCACAGTGGGATGGAGGTTTGGAACACAGTGGGATGGAGGTTTAGAGCACAGTGGGATTGAGGTTTAGACCACAGTGGGATGGAGGTTTAGAACACAGTGGGTAGGAGGTTTAGAGCACTGTGGGATGGAGGTTTAGAACACAGTGGGATGGATGTTTAGAACGCAGTGGGATGGACGTTTAGAACACAGTTGGATGGATGTTTAGAACACAGTGGAATGGAGGTTTAGAAAACAGTGGGATGGAGGTTTAAATCAAGAGAGATGGAGATTTAGAGCACAGTAGGATGGAGGTGTGGAACACAGTGGGATGGAGGTTTAGAGCACAGTGGTTTGGAGGTTTGGAACACAGTGGGTTGGAGGTTTAGAACATAGTGGGATGGAGGTTTAGAACACAGTGGGATGGAGGTTTGGAGTGCAGTGGGATGGAGGTTTGGAACACATTGGGGTGGAGGTTTAAATCAAGAGAGATGGAGGTTTAGAGCACTGTAGGATGGAGGTTTAGAGCACAGTGGGATGGAGGTTTAGAACACAGTGGGATGGAGGTTTAGAACACAGTGGGATGGATGTTTAGAACACAGTGGGATGGAGGTTTAGAGCATAGTGGGATGGAGGTTTAGAACACAATTGGATGGATGTTT
>NW_025138209.1:0-1212 GCF_004010195.1 Chiloscyllium plagiosum
TAAAGGTACCTGCCAGTAACCACTAAATGAGCCGAACTTAGCGTTGTAACGGGCTTGCCCAACTTCCTGGATGCAGTCCACCAATCTCAGTATTGAGTATTAGTCTGATTTTTTCATGGCGTTGACCTTAATAGAATTCTCACAAAATCGTTAAGTACCGTCCGGTTTGGGAAGTAAGGTGATCAGCGAAGTCCAATCACTCTGGCACAGCTCAATGATATCCTCGCTGTGCATGGTCTCCTCCTCCATTTGGACCTCTCTGGCTTTGAATGCATCAATCCAATAGGGGTGTTGTTTTATCGGAGCAGTGTTCCTTATTTCATTTACAATTACATTGGCCCTTCCTGCCTGATTCTTTCATATGTCATCATCCTGCAGTGACAAACATTTCAACTGCGTTCTATGCTGCTGAGACTGATTGTTTACTAAACTAACCAACTCCTCATGGAATTCTTCACTTTCGATATATATTTTGAGGCATATCAAAATCGACACCATCTGGATTTGATTCCTGGCTGCGCGGGACATTAACTCAAACTTGTTTGTCCAGTTGATTTTCTCTTTTCTAATTCTCTGCAGGGCACCTACACATTCACTTGTAACCCACGTCGAAGGTCCTTCAAAAGTAGGATTTGGCAACACGTGCTAGTTTTGTTACAGCGTGTAGCTTACTTACCATTTTGCATGTATGATACAAACGGCAGTATTAACCACATACTTGTGCTTTCGATGCTAATAGAAAAAAGATTTCTACTTTAGCCTGTGTTTTTCGTACCACAAGATGACCTCCTTCATGTAGTTCATATACTGCCCATAACATTTCCTGACTGTATGCTACTGGCAGCACAATCGGGAGCACTTTGGTCTATTTCTTCTCTGCATGAACTTGCTATGGTCTCCATTTCTATCTTAGGACTCTACCTTTCAGATACTAACTCTTTGGAATATCCTCTGCCTGGCTTTTGGAGTACGCGTCCAGATATATTACTTTTATCATTTTGTCTTTCTGTTGCAGGTCTCTTTGCCTTTCAGGACAAAAACAAAGTGTCTGACGCTCTGCCTGTTCAGCCTTTTCCTGTACCATTACGTCCAACTAAGTGACTGCTAACTGAACCTCAACTCCTTCACCCGGGTGCCAACTTTGAGGGAGCTATGAAGTTGGACCCCATGACCACCCTGTTCCTCCACTCTGCCAAGAATCCTACATCCAAT
>NW_025138210.1:0-1212 GCF_004010195.1 Chiloscyllium plagiosum
GGTCCACACTGGGGAGAGGCCGTTTGCCTGCCCCATGTGTGGGCAGAGGTTCACAATGTCCTGCAGCTTGAACAAGCACCAGCGGAGGCACCAATGCTCCCAACAATCAGATTCTGCCGGTAACGCTGCTGAGGTTCACCCCCAGGACTGAACCTCCTGCCCTTTCTGACAGTGGGGTTAGTGGGAGAGTTGGTAGGCTTTTTTGTTTTCTACTGGGGGAGTGGAGGGGGAAGGGGGGTGGTGGCTCAGTGGTTAGCACTGCTGCCTCATAGCGCCAGGGACCCAGATTTGATTCCATCCTCAGGGTGACTGTCTGTGTGGAGTTTGCATGTAATTCCCCCCTGTGTCTGCGTGGGTTTCCTCTGCGTGTTGCAGTGTCTTCCCAAAGTCCAAACGTGCGCATGTTTGGGCGAATTGGCCAAGCGAAATAATCCCATAGTGTTCAGGAATGTGTAGGTGTGGTGCATTAGTTAGGTGTAAGTGCAGAGTGATAGGGTAGGAGAATGTGTCTGGGTGAGTTACTCTTCAAAGGGTCGCTCTGAACTTGTTGGTCAGAAGGGCCTGTTTCCACACAGTTATGATTCTACGGTTCTGTGAATATTGCTTCCAGTGGGCGCTGCTGCTCATTGAGCCCAGGGCCCGCACAAACCTAAGACCACAAGACCATTGGAGCAGAAGTTAGGATATTTTGACCCATCGAATCTGCTCCACCATTTGTTAGAGACAAAATAAAAAACTGCAGATGCTTGAATCTAATATAGATAAGCAGGAGGCTGGGCACAACAAGACAGGCAGACCAGGAGGTGGAGAAGGCAGCATTTCAGGTATTACCCCTCAGGACTGAAGAAGGGTTCTACCCGAAACGTTGCCATCTCCATCAGAAGTGATTTATCAGTTTGAACGAGAGGGCATAGGTTTAGAGTGAGAGGGGAAAGATTTAAAAGGGACCTAAAGGGAAAGCATTTCACGCAGAGTGTGGTGCGTGTATGGAACAAGCTGCCAGAGGAAGTGGAGGAGGCTGGTAGAATTTCAAAGACATTTGGTTGGGACATGAATAGAAAGAGTTAGAGGGATTTGGGCCAAGTGCTGGCAAATGGGACTAGATTAATTTAGAATATCTGGTCAGCGTGGACGAGTTGGACTGAAGGATCTGTTTCCGCGCTGTACCTCTATGACTAATGGTCCTGAGGTAAGTTTAGAATTGAGTAACTT
>NW_025138211.1:0-1212 GCF_004010195.1 Chiloscyllium plagiosum
CCTGGGGTTGAAGTGTTCCAAGGCGGAAGATGACGCGTTCTTCCTCCAGGTATCGGGTAGTGAGGGAGCGGCAGTGGAGGAGGCCCAGGACCTCCATGTCCTCAGCAGAGTGGGAGGGGAAGTTGAAATGTTGGGCCACAGGACCGTGGGGTTGATTGGTGCGGGTGTCCCAGAGATGTTCCCTAAAGCGCTCTGCTAGGAGGCGTCCAGTCTCCCCAATGGAGAGGAGACTGCATCGGGAGCAACAGATACAATAAATGATATTGGTGGATGTGCAGGTGAAACTGTGATGGATGTGGATGGCTCCTTTGGGGCCTTGGATGGAGGTGAGGGAGGAGGTGTGGGCGCAGGTTTTGCAATTCCTGCGTGGCAGGGGAAGGTGCCAGGATCAGGGGGTGGGTTGTTGGGGGGTGTGGACCTGACTAGATAGTCACGGAGGGAACAGTCTTTGCGGAAGGTGGAAAGGGGTGGGGAGGGAAATATATCCCTGGTGGTGGGGTCTGTTTGGAGGTGGTGGAAATGTCGGCACATGATTTGGTTTATGCAAAGGTTAGTAGGATGGAAGGTGAGCACCAGGGAGTTCTGTCCTTGTTACTGTTGGAGGGGTGGGGATGTGGACGAGATGCGTTGGAGGGCATTTTGAGGAGATAGAGGGTGGGTAAGATGTCCGGCCGGGAAGGAGGCAAGGAGAAACCACTGAAACAGCCTAAAAAATCAAATTTAGAAAGGAAAAGAAATTGCGGTCTCTAAAGAAGGAGGCCATCTGGTGTGTTCTATGGTGGAACTGGTCCTCCTGGGAGCGGATACGGCAGAGGCAGGGGAATTGGGAATACGGGATGGCATCTTTGCAGGAGGTAGGGTGGGAAGAGATGTAATCCAGGTAGCTGTGGGAGTCGGTGGGGTTGTAAAAAATATTAGTGTCAAGTCGGTTGTCATTAATGGAGATGGAGAGGTCCAGGAAGGGGAGGGAGGTGTCAGAGATGGTCCAGGTGAATTTAAGGTCAGGGTGGAATGTGTTGGTGAAGCTGATGAATTGCTCAACCTCCTCGCAGCACGACGTGGCGCCGATGCAGTCATCAATGTAGCAGAGGAAGAGGTGGGGAGTGGTGCCGGTGTAATTATGGAAGATTGACTGTTCTACGTAGCCAACAAAGAGACAGGCATAGCTGGGGCCCATACTGTGCCCATGGCTACCCCTCTGGTCTGGAGGAA
>NW_025138212.1:0-1212 GCF_004010195.1 Chiloscyllium plagiosum
TACTATAAACCTCCACTGTATTATGTCAACCTTTTAACAAAACAACAATGGTTGACTCAAACCCGTGGCCTGTGCCTCTTGCTTGATGTGGGAGCTTAGGAACCTGGCTGACGCTCCAGACTCTTACACTTGCAAGAAGTGTGTCCAGCTGCAGTTCTTGTTTGACCGCATGACGACTCTGGAGCTGCGGATGGACTCAATGTGGAGCATCTGTAATGCTGAGGATGCCGTGGATAGCACGTTTAGTGAGCTGGTCACAACACAGTTTAGAATTGCTGAGGGAGACAGTGAATGGGTGACCAAAAGAATGAAAAAGAGTAAGAAGACAGTGCAGGTGTCCCCTGCCGTTATCTCCCTCCAAAACAGGTATACCGTTTTTCATGCTGTTGGGGGAGATTACTTACCAGGGGATGGCAGCAGTTGCATGGTTCATGGCATCGTGGCAGGCACTGCTGTTCAGAAGGGCGGTAAAACGACTCGTAGGACCATTGTCACAGGGAATTCTCTTGTGAAGGGAGTAGATAGGCGGTTCTGTAGCCGGAATGGCACTTCTGGATGGTATGTTGCCTCACAGGTGCTCAGGTCAGGTATTCCACCGATCAGCTGCAGAGCATTCTAAAAGGGGAGGGTGAACAGCCAGTTGTCTTGGTGCTTATGGTCACCAACGATATAAGCAGAAAATGGGATGAGGTCCTCAAAGAAGAATTCAGGGAGCTAGGAGAGAAGTTAAAGAGAAGGACCTCAAAGGCAGTGATCTCGGGATTACTGCCAGTGCCACGTACTCGCCAGCGTAGAAATAAAAAAAAGTCATTTTGAACACATGGCTTGAGAGATGGTGTAGAAGGGAGGGGCTCAATTTGTTGGACATTGGGTCCGGTTCTGGGGCAGGTGGGACTATTACAAAATGGACGGTCTACATCTGAACCAGACTGGAACCAATGTCCTTAGTGGTTTTTTTTTACTACTGCATTTGGGAATATTTAAACTAATGCGGCAGGAGACTGGGAACCAGAAGATAAAACAAGTAGGCAGTGATGTGGAGACCGGAGACTGTGAGAATTATGAAGATTGCATTCATAAAGGGAAGAGTAGACAGAGAGTAGATGAGCACAAAAAACTGGAAGCCTAAAATGCGTCTACTTTAATTCAAGGAGTATAGTGTGAAAGGCAGATGAACATCGGGCTTGGATTGGTGCCTGGGAGTATCATGTC
>NW_025138213.1:0-1212 GCF_004010195.1 Chiloscyllium plagiosum
CCTCTATCTCGTCTGTCCAACCGTTAGAATTGGGTACATTTCCATCAGATCCCCCTCTCATTGTCCTGAATACATGCCCAGATAAACCAACCTCTCATGGGACAGTCCTGTCATCCCCGGGACTTGCCCAGTGAAGTTAATGAGCTGTCAGAGGAAGTGGTGGATGATGGTACAATGACAACATGTGGTTCACATTTGTAGGAGGAATCGAAATAACAAACAGAATGATTCAGTTGAAAATAGTGAGAAGTTATTTAATACCATGATCCAGAGGGATTTATGTATCAGAAATGTAACTGATAGTGGAGTCAGTGAGGAGGAGGACAAATGATACATTGTCAGTTATTTCCAGCAGTTAAGGATAAGGAGGTAGTCTGCTATGAAACTCTCTCGGCCAGATTGTCCCTTTCATTGAAGATATTAATATCCCTTTGAATCCTCTGTTATACAATCGCTCTGTAACACATTCTACACACAGCATCACTGGGGTCTCTCACATTGAGGATGACTCTCTTCCACTCTGAGTGAGTCACTCGGTGGCTGTACAGACCAAGGCTGCTTATTGGGAAGGATTCCTGAAACAGGGAACGTTTCCGGGTTGGAGGTACTTACAGAGATAGAGGCCGTGCACACTCATGGATGATTCAGGGAAAGGCTGGGTAACATCATTGATAGATTTGAAACAACGATCAAAATGCACATTTGAAACCAAGACCAATATGAAACGCAGATGTTGCTGGAGACAGCGCAGTTCAGATGGAAACCACATGGAGTTACCTAATGGATAGTAGACACTTCAGCGACATGAAGCCAACTGACAATAAAACCATGGTTAACATGTCAAGACTGAGTCTGAAATTTCCAGTAATGGTGTAAGAACAGGGTATAGGAAGATTTAAACAGCATGTGGATTGATGCAGGAATTAAACACAAACAAACACACTTGATGCTGAGACCTGGTTCGAAGTTATCCAAAAGCTCGGATTTAAAACTGAGATTGGGAACTGTCTGAGACAATTCCCAGGAAGGTGTGGAGTATGTGATCTGCTGTCAAGTGATGACATTGACCCCTGTGCTGAATACAGACTCAGTTCCTGGAACTGTCTCCAGCTTTTCTCCCAATCCTTGAGACAGACTCCTTGGGCTGAGATACTTGATGTTCGCAATCATCATGTTTATGGGTATGATCTGTCTAGATTATCCCACTCCACC
>NW_025138214.1:0-1212 GCF_004010195.1 Chiloscyllium plagiosum
CACAGTGAAGCACGCCAGGAAAAGTGTTCTGAACTAAGTATCACAGTGAAGCACTCCAGGAAACGTGTTCTGCAGTTAGTATCACAGTAAAACACTCCAGGAAAAGTGTTTTAGGGTGCGTATCACAGTGAAGCACTCCAGGAAGAGTGTTTTGGAGTTAGTATCACAGTGGTGCTGTGCAGGAAGAGTGTTTTGGTGTTAGTATCACAGTAAAGCACTCCAGGAAGAGTGTTTTGGTGTTAGTATCACAGTAAAGCACTCCAGGAAAAGTGTTTTGGAGCTAGTATCACAGTGAAGCATTGTGGGAACAGCGTTTTCGAGTTAGTATCACAGTGAAGCACTCCAGGAAAAGTGTTTTAGGGTGACTCTCACTGTGAAGCACTCCTGGAAAAGTGGTTTGCAGTTAGTATCACGGTGAAGCACTCTGGGAAAAGCATTTTAGAGTTATTATCAAAGTGAAGCACTCCAGGAAAAGCATTTTAGGGTTAGTCTCACAGTGAAGCACTCTAGGAAAAATGTTCTGGAATGAGTATCACAGTGAAACACTCCAGGAAAAGTGTTCTGGAGTTAGTATCATAGTGAAGCACTCCAGGAAAAGTGTTTTGGAGCTAGTATCACAGTGATGCACTCCAGGAAAAATGTTTTGGTGTTAGTATCGCAGTGAAGCACTCCAGGAATCGTGTTTTGGAGTTAGTATCACAGTTAAGCAGTCTGGGAACAGCGTGTTCGAGTTCGTATCACAGTGAAGCATTCCAGGAAAAGCGTTTTCAGGGTAAGTCTCACAGTGAAGCACTCGAGGAAATGTGTCCTGGAATTAGTATCACTATGAAGCACTACAGGAAGTGTGTTTTGGAGTTAGTATCACTGTAAAACATTCCAGGAAAAGTGTTTTATGGTTAGTATCACAGTGAAGCATTCCAGGAAAATTGTTCTGGAGTCAGTATCACAGTAAAACAGTCCAGGAAAAGTGTTTTAGGGTTAGTATCATAGTGAAGCACTCCATGAAAAGTGTACTGGAATTAGTATCACAGGGATGCACTCCAGGAAAAGTGTTTAGGAGCTAGTTTCGCAGTGACGCACTCCAGGAAAAGTGTTTTGGAGTTCGCATCACAGCGAAGCACTCCAGGAAAAGTGTTTCAGGGTTCGTATCATAGTGAAGCACTCCAGGAAGTGTGTTTTAGTGTTAGTATCACAGTGAAGCACTCCAGGAAA
>NW_025138215.1:0-1212 GCF_004010195.1 Chiloscyllium plagiosum
GGGAAAGCGTATTCCAGAACAGTGAGGGGAAGCATGTCCCAGAGCAGTGAGGGAAAGCGTATTCCAGAGCAGTGAGTGGAAGCGTGTTCCAGAGCAGTGAGGGGAAGCATTTCCAGAGCAGCGAGGGGAAGAGTGTTCCAGAGCAATGAGTGGAAGCGTGTTCCAGAGCAGTGAGGGGAAGCATGTCCCCGAGCAGTGAGGGGATGTGTGTCCCAGAGCAGTGAGGGGAAGAGTGTCCCAGAGCAGCGAGGGGTAGCGTGTCCCAGAGCAGTGAGGGGAAGCGTGTCCCAGAGCACTTGAAAGGAACAAGCCCTGGAGGAGTCCGAGGGGAGAGGAATCCTTGAGCAGTATTCGGAGTGCTAACTTCCTGAACTTTGCGAGTGGAAGCGCCTCTTGGGGCAGAGCAGTGAGGGGAAGAGTGTCCCAGAGCAGTGAGGGGAAGCATGTCCCAGAGCAGTGAGGGGAAGTGTGTTCCAGAGCAGTGAGGGGAAGCGTGTTCCAGAGCAGTGAGGGGAAGCATTTCCAGAGCAGCGAGTGGAAGCGTGTTCCAGAGCAGCGAGGGGAAGCGTGTTCCAGAGCAGTGAGGGAAGCATGTTCCAGAGCAGTGATGGGAAGCATTTCCAGAGCAGCGAGGGGAAGCGTGTTCCAGAGCAGTGAGGGGAAGCATTTCCAGAGCAGTGAAGGGAAGCGTGTTCCAGAGAAGTGAGGGGAAGTGTGTCCCAGAGCAGTGAGGGGAAGAGTGTCCCAGAGCAGTGAGGGGAAGCGTGTTCCAGAGCAGTGAGGGGAAGCATGTCCCAGAGCAGTTAGGGGAAGTGTGTCCCAGAGCAGTGAGGGGAAGAGTGTCCCAGAGCAGCGAGGGGTAGCGTGTCCCAGAGCAGTGAGGGAAAGCGTATTCCAGAGCAGTGAGTGGAAGCGTGTTCCAGAGCAGTGAGGGGAAGTGTGTTCCAGAGCAGTGAGTGGAAGTGTGTTCCAGAGCAGCGAGGGGAAGTGTGTCCCAGAGCAGTGAGGGGAAGCATGTCCCAGAGCAGCGAGGGGAAGAGTGTTCCAGAGCAATGAGTGGAAGTGTGTTCCAGAGCAGCGAGGGGAAGTGTGTCCCAGAGCAGTGAGGGGAAGCATGTCCCAGAGCAGTGAGGGGAAGCGTGTCCCAGAGCAGTGAGGGGAAGAGTGTCCCAGAGCAGTGAGAGGAAGCGTGTCCCAGAGCAGTGAGGGGAA
>NW_025138216.1:0-1212 GCF_004010195.1 Chiloscyllium plagiosum
TTCTGGAAAAGGATATGCCTGTTTCACAAGTTACTGTTGCAAATTGGGACATGGTCGATTGTGATTTTATTGGGCAAGAACTTTCAAAAGATGATTCGGGGGATCCTGTTCTTAGATAAAAGTACATCTGGTTGTTAGAATTAGACGCCTGTGACCAGCGGTTTGCCACAGTGACCAGGTTGCTATTGTTCATTGTTTTCGTAAAAGATTTGGATGACAATATAGGAACCATGGATATTTTGCAGAATATACGAAAAATTTTAGTGATAATGGACAGTGAAGAAGTTTATCTAAGAGAACAATGAGATCTTTATCTATTGGGTCGGTAGTCTGAGGTATGGTAGGTGGAGCTTCATGCAGATAAATGTGAAACATTGCATTTTGTTAGACAAAACAGGGCAGGATTTAGTCACTTAACGGCAGTGACCTGGGGAGTGTTATTGAACAGAGAGATACAGGGACCAGCGACTTAGTTCCTTGAAAGTAGAGTCGCACGTCGACAGGGCTGTGAAGAAGACATTAGCACTGAGTAAAGGAATTGGGCATCATGCTGTGGCTGGACAAGGGAATGCTAAGGCCACATTTGGATTACTGAGTACAATTCTTAAAGGCCTGCTACAGGAAGAATGCTATAAACTGGATGGGGATAAAATATGTAAAATTATGGGGTGGATACTGCAGATTATGAGACATATGAATGGCCTGGGATTTTGTTAGTTTTGCATTGGAGGCTGAGGGGTGACTTAATATAGGTTTATAAAATCATGAGGGAAAAACAAAGTTCTTTCCCTGGGGGGGGGGGGGGGGGGGGGGGGGGGGATCCAAAACCAGAGAGGTTAGGTTGAAGGTGAGAGGGGAGAGATTAAAATAAATCCAAGGGGCAGCTGTTTCTCACAGTGGGTGGTATAATAATGTAGCGCGCTGTCAGGGGAAGGAGTATTGTTGAGTACAATTTAAAAGACAATTTGATGGGTACCTGAATAGGGATATGTTTGAGGTGTATTTGCCTAAAGAAGAAAAATAGAACTCGTTCAGATCAGGAAAACTGGTGAGCATGGACGGGTTGGGTCGAATGCTCTGTCTGAATATTGCATGACTCTGAGAGTCTATGACTTAATTATTCATCACTATTTTTTTTACTGCAATCAGTCCATTTAGAAGTCAAACCATCCTCTGTATATGCTTTTAAAGTCTAGCTTTCTGAAATTCCCT
>NW_025138217.1:0-1212 GCF_004010195.1 Chiloscyllium plagiosum
AAGGGAGCCACTCACCAATAAAAAGGAGAAAAACGATCAAGTCCTAACAGAGAGAGGGTTGATGTAGCCGTTTGACAGGAGACACACCTAACTGACAAGGAACACTTGAAGCTGCAGCAGGGAGGGTTTGGTCAGGTGATCTTTTCATCCTTCAACTCGAAAAGTCGGGGAGTGGCCATTCTTATCCAGAAAAATCTTCCATTCCAAATGTTAAGTCCAGATAGTTTATAATATTTAAAGCTCTAATATATGGAGAGGAGTACAGGATTTTGAATTTATATTGTCTCCCGGCACATCCTTTTAATTCGTAACAGATGAGTTCTCCAAGTTGATGGTTCTTGGGGTACGTCACATAATTATAGGGGGAGATTTTAATTGTATTATTGATCCCGAGGTGGACAGGATACCTAGGAGTTCTGTGGGTATATCTCTGCAATCTCGGAAGTTGGTTGATCTGAATAGGGAGCTGAGACTGGTAGATGTGTGGAGGTGTCTTCACCCTGAGCGTAGAAATTTTACTTTTTATTCTAACCCACACAAGTGCCACACCAGAATTATTATGTTTTTTGTCCCCTCGACCTTTCTAACTTTGATACTGTCCTGTAAAATAGGGAATATAGCTATTTCTGACCACGCAGCAGTGTATATAGAGTCAAGACTAGTGGTGACAAGATAGACTCCCGACATTGACGTATGGACCCTTTCCTACTGAAAGATAGTAACTTCATCGAATACTTCTTGCAGGAATTTAAAGCTTTCTGGGACCTTAACTCAGGTACGGCCAGTAACCCATCGGTGAAATGGGAGACTGCTAAGGCTTAAATATTTCATATTCTGCGACCCGGAAACAACAGAGGGGAGAACGACAGCATCTGCTCAAGGCTCGCTTGAAGGAAGCTGAGTCAGCGTATGTTGCTCGGCCGTCCATAAATAAATTACAGTGGATTACAGCCCCCAGGGCAACTTTGAATACCGCACTTACTCAAACAGCAAAGAGGGAGATACTATTTACGAAGCAGAGACTATTTGAGTACGGGGATAAGCTGGCATACCGTGCCAGAAAGAAAAAGACTCCCCAATCCATTACATCTATTAGAGATGGTGCTGGTACTTTGACTTGTGATCCTAAAATGATTAATGCAGCTTTTAAAAAGTTTTAATTTGAGCTGGACCAGTCAGAGGGCAGTGAGGATAGAGTGAGGAGGATGGAGT
>NW_025138218.1:0-1212 GCF_004010195.1 Chiloscyllium plagiosum
GATACACGCAGACACATAGCGAGGGAAGGACATTCGAACACACACAGTGAGTGGGATACACGCAGACACACAGCGAGGGAAGGACATGCACACACACACACACAGTGAGGGGGATACACGCAGACACACAGCGAGGGAAGGACACACATACACACAATGAGGGTGATACACACAATGAGGGTGATACACGCAGACACACAGCGAAGGGAAGGACACACACACACACAGTGAGGGGGATACACGCAGACACACAGCGAGGGAAGGACATGCGAACACACACAGTGAGTGGGATACACGCAGACACACAGCGAGGGAAGGACATGCACACACACAAACCGTGGGAGGGATACACGCAGACACACAGCGAGGAAAGGACACACATACGCACAATGTGGGTGATACACGCAGACACACAGAGAAGGGAAGGACACACACACACACACACACAGTGAGGGGGATACACGCAGACACACAGGGAGGGAAGGACATGCACACAAATAAACAGTGAGGGGGATACACGCAGACATATAGCGAGGGAATGACATGCACACACACAGTGAGGGCGATACACGCAGACACACAGCGTGGGAAGGAAATGCACACACACTCACACACACACACAGTGAGGGGGATACACGCAGAAACACAGCGAGGGAAGGACATGCGCACACACGCAGTGTGGGAGATACCCGCAGACACACAGCGAGGGAAGGACACGCACACACACTCAGTGAGGGGGATACCCGCAGGCACGCAGCGAGGGAAGGACATGCACACACATACACAGCGAGGGAGATAAACGCAGACACACAGCGAGGGAGGGACACGCACACACACAATGTGAGGGGGATACACGCAGTCACACAGCGAGGGAGGGACATGCACACACACACAGTGAGGGAGATACCCGCAGAGGCACAGCGAGGGAAGGACTTGCACAGACACACAGTGAGGGAGATACACGCAGACACACAGCGAGGGAAGGACATGCACACACACAGACACACACACACAGTGAGGGAGATACACACAGACACAGCGAGGGAAGGACACACACACAAACAGTTGGGGGATACACGCAGACACACAGCGAGGGAAGGACACACTCACACACACACAGTGAGGGGTTTACACGCAGACACACAGCGAGGGAGGGACATGCACACACACACACTGAGTGGGATACACGCAGAGACACAGCGATGGAAGGAC
>NW_025138219.1:0-1212 GCF_004010195.1 Chiloscyllium plagiosum
ATTGCTGTGCGACCACTTCCCTTCAGCATGAATTCCCGTAAGAGGTTGCCCGTGAGTTTGTGGCGCAACGGTAGCGCGTCTAGCTCCCGATCAGAAGGTTGCCTGTTCAAATCACGTTACGCTTACTCATATCAGCCTCTTTCATTTCAAATTAAGAAAGGAGTACGTTCACTCCGGCTATCTGCTGAGCCCAATCTTCTTTGCGGAAACTTTCGATCACACGTGAAGCTTTGCTGTCAGTTTGATTTGTGAACACTGTGTCAGGGAGGTGGTGTGCCCATTGTTTGGGTAAATGCTCAGCTACCCCCGTTCATCACGGGATTTAAACACAGCCGCCTCCCTCTGGGTAGCCGCTTCGTTCAGTTGGTGACAGCGCGGTGTGAATGACATAATATCGATATTTTTACAACATAATCCAGAAACTCCCAGCTTTATGTTTCAATCTATCAGGAGAGTGACAGCGAGTTCAGATAGAAATGTTTCCAATCAACAGCAAATTCTTTCCTTTCACTGGACACAGTTTTAATTATCTTTATTCAACAGAAGGAGCGGAAACTACAGTCTGGCATCCTCTCTCCAAATTAACGGTGAGCCTGAATTTTATAAACGTTGTCAGTAAAATCCAGTGGCGGACACTGATTTGGTTCAATCGATTTTTTGCCAAAGCGTAATTCACCGAGAGGATGCTGCTGTGTGAAACAGCGTGGGGAAGTAATGCAGGGCCTCCTGTGCAAGGAACACACCGCAACTGATGTGTTTCACCTTCACCAGTTTATTCGTATCTCGGAGAAGAGAGGTTTGATGATTCGGCCAGACAGAGAACAGGAGAAGTGCACTCAGACCTTCACAAGCTTGTCACCACAGCTGGGTCATCGTGGCCCGTGTATCAGTATGGGATAGTGAGCTGCATCTTCTGACTGGAAGCACAGCAAATTGGAGTGCTGGTGGGACTATCACACAGGAGAAAACGGCTTCGACCTATCAACTGGAGTGGCTCCCAACGCGCAACTCCGCTCATCTCAACTGAATAACTGTAAACAATTTACTCCGTGATTCAAAGGAATACTCGGTTTTGAATCTGCATTGTGTCATGTACCTTCGAGAATGATGTCAAAACACCTTCATTGCTGTGATGGAGTATCCTGTTGGGCAGAATATATCCGTTGTCAAATTTCCTATGTTCTGTTGGTCCAACTCCGATTTCACTCAGAA
>NW_025138220.1:0-1212 GCF_004010195.1 Chiloscyllium plagiosum
CTCTTCAGTGGCTGGTTACCAGAAAACCAGACTATATTCAGAGACTAGCAACTAGAAAACCAGGCCCTCTTCAGTGGCTGGTAACCAGAAAACCAGACTCTGTTCAGTGACTGGTAACCAGAAAACCAGACACTATTCAGTGACTGGTAACCAGAAAACCAGGCCTTCTACAGTGGCTGGTAACCAGAAAACCAGACGCTATTCAGTGGCTGGTAACCAGAGCACCAGGACCTCCTCAGTGCTGGTAACCAGAAAACCAGACTCTATTCAGTGACTGGTAACCAGAGAACCAGGCCCTCTTCAGTGGCTGGTAACCAGAAAACCAGACTCTATTTAGTGGCTGGTAACCAGAAAACCAGACTCTATTTAGTGGCTGGTAACCAGAAAACCCGACTCTATTCAGTAGCTGGTAACAATAAAACCAGGCCCTCTTCAGTGGCTGGTTACCAGAGCACCAGGCCCTCTTCAGTGTCTGGTAACCAGAAAACCAGACACTGTTCAGTGACTGGTAACCAGAAAACCAGACTCTATTCAGTGACTGGTAACCAGAAAACCAGGCCTTCTTCAGTGGCTGGTAACCATAAAACCAGTCCCTCTTCAGTGGCTGGTAACCAGAAAATCAGACGCTATACAGTGGCTGGTAACTAGAAAACCAGACTCTGTTCAGTGGCTGGTAAAAAGAAAACCAGGTCCTCTTCAGTGGCTGGAACCCAGGAAACGAGGCCCTCTTCTGTGTCTGGTAACCAGAAAACCAGACACTATTCAGTGGCTGGTAACCAGAAAACCAGGCCTTCTTCAGTGACTGGTCACCGAAAAACAGTCCCTCTTCAGTGTCCGGTAACCAGAAAACCAGGCCCTCTTCAATGGCTGGAAACCAGAAAACCAGACTCTCTTCAATGACTAGTAACCAGAAAACCAGACTCTGTTCAGTGACTGGTTACCAGAAAACCAGACTCGATTCATTGACAAGCAACTAGAAATCCAGGCCCTCTTCAGTGACTAGTAACCAGAAAACCAGATTCTATTCAGTGGCTGGTAACCATAAAACCAGGCCTTCTTCAGTGGCTGGTAACCAGAAAATCAGGCCTTCTTCACTGACTGGTAACCAGCAAACCAGACTCTATTCAGTGGCTGGTAACCTTGAACCCAGGCCCTCTACAGTGACTGGTAACCATAAAACCAGGCCCTCTTCAGTGGCTGGTAACCAGAAAA
>NW_025138221.1:0-1212 GCF_004010195.1 Chiloscyllium plagiosum
TGAATAGCCTCAGAATGAGGGAATTAACATTCACTTGCCTGACCCACAGGATGGATGAAAGGATGCTCCATTCAGTATATCTGCCAATGTCAGCTGCTATCAGAGCAGGACGGGGACAGGACTAGATCCTCAGCAGCTTAATCTCAACAATTAAACGCTCTTTGCTGTCCTTGAGACAGGATTCCGGTGCAACCCCGGGTATTATTCCTGCAGGACTGGATTACTCTTATACATTCCATTTGTTCAATTTGTCCTTGTGCCTTCAATATCACTATCTCGACCAACCCCCAAGAAACAAAGTCAGAAAACAGTCAATCACAGCCATCCACTTCTCCAGCCCCACAACTGCACCTGAAGGTGATCACCCTCTGTCCCTGCATTGACAATATTTTTTCTGTTTAGTGTTAAATTTGCTTTTGTCTCATTAATAAATGATTTAAACCTTCCTTCCGGCTGTGCTGCCCTTACAGGCTTTGGGATGTTTGGAACCATCAAAAGGGAGATTTGTTGCTGCTCTGTCCCTAACCCCACAGGCCCCATTATTTCTATTCAGTGAGTTTCTACAGGGTGAGGTCTCACTGGAACACAGTGACAGTGTTATTGGAGAATGACCTGTCCACCCAACAGTGAAACCAGGTTCTAATCCTGGGCCTTAAATCTGTCCAAGTGGTTGGTGGGTCACAAGGAGCACCTTCAGAACAAGGTGGGAGGAGAAATGACTGTTTCCAACTTGCTTTCAGTCTGAGAACTCAGCCAGATACAAGTGTTTCGGAGCTGTACGTTCAGAGTTTATTTTCAGACCTTACGTGACAGTTGCTCATGTCTCCCTCCCTCCATAGGGATAAAGACCCAAGGGGGAGTGGGGAGAAATTCCTGAGCCATGGATGGGATTAGATGATCCCTGGCCAAGGACGGTCCAGTTTGTCCAAGCCTTAGCTGTGACTGTGTGGGAGGGGCGACATACTCAGTGACTGTCCAACTTTGCACGTGCCCCTGTTTCACTAACACTGGGACAGCCCTGACTCACTGCTAGGGAGTAGCACTGTGGAAAGGCAACCTTTGCTGAGGAAAACATCTTTGGTAGAAAGCCTCCTCTCTCCTGGGAGAAGCTTTGCCCAGTAATAATTACATTGTGGTCACATTGAGGTTACATTGAGGTTATTTCACAATAATTACATTGAGGTTATTTCCCTCCCTCCCCCAGCACATAGC
>NW_025138222.1:0-1212 GCF_004010195.1 Chiloscyllium plagiosum
TCATCTCCTACTCAGCGACCCAGAAGAAATTGAAAGGAGAACCACAGCGTCTACTTGAAGCCTGCTTAAAAGCGGCTGAAACAGCATACACTGATAGACCTTCTATTATTAAATTGCAACGGATTACAGCTCTTAGGACAACTCTAAACACTACGCTTACTCAAACGGCGAAGAGGGAAATATTATTTGCAAAACAAGGGTTATATGAATATGGCGACAAACCGGGTAGATACTTAGCATTTCTTGCAAAGAAAAAAAAGTCCCCTCAGACTATTACATCTATCAAGGAAAGTACGGGTATTTTGACTCATGATCATAAAAAGATTAATGCGATCTTTAGAGAATTTTATTCTGAGTTATATAAATCACAGGATTGTGAAGATAGGATGAGGAGGATGCAGTCATTTTTTAAAAAATTGACTTTTTCCAGGCCTAACTCCAGAACAAGTATCGGTCCTAAATGCTCCTCTTACTCTCCAAGAAATACTTGATGCAATTAGGCAACTTCAAAATGGTAAGGTGCCGGGCCCAGATGGTTTTCAAGCTGAATTCTATTAAGAATTTACAGAAATACTGGCTGGTCCACTTATGGACATGTATAACTATGCATATAGTCAGGGCTGTCTCCCGCCTTCGCTGAAAGAGGCAAATATCTCTCTTATCCTTAAAAAAGGAAAGGACCCAGAAGATTGTACATCATACAGACCAATATCCTTGCTAAATGTAGATTTTAAAATCCTTTCTAAAACGTTAGCACTGAGACTAGAAAGGATACTGCCACATTAGATTTTTGTTTAGATTACATTACAGTGTGGAAACAGGCCCTTCGGCCCAACAATTCCACACCGACCCGCCGAAACATAACCCACCCATACCCCTACATTTTACCCCTTACCTAACACTACAGGCAATTTAGCATGGCCAATTCACCTGACCTGCACATCTTTGGACTGTGGGAGGAAACCGGAGCACCCGGAGGAAACCCACGCAGACACGGGGAGAACGTGCAAACTCCACACAGTCGCCTGAGGCGGGAATTGAACCCGGGTCTCTGGCGCTGTGAGGCAGCAGTGCTAACTACTGTGCCACATATTATAAAGGAGGATCAGACGGGGTTTATTAAGGGCCGTAGATCATCCAATAATATTAGAAGGGCTCTGAATATGATTCAAGCCTGTTATCAGAGAAAGATACCAGGAGTAGTGGTTTCAT
>NW_025138223.1:0-1212 GCF_004010195.1 Chiloscyllium plagiosum
CCTGTTGTCAATGGCCCCTTTCTGTCGACAGTTTCCTGACTCCCTGTTCCCAGTGGGGTGCGCAATTGACGGTATTGACTTGTCATGCATCCCAGCAGAATTAATTGAAAATAGCGACACACTATGGTGATAGGTAATAACAAAGTAGATACTTGTGAAATCTAAGGACTTCAAGGTGACCTTCTTAGCAAATGCGGGTGCTATGATGTTGTTATACCTCTGTACTGACAGCTGAATTGACGTCAAGCTGCTGTCTGTTTTCTCCGTTGATTTTGATCATTCTGGCTCTCGTCTAATTGCCTGAAGACGAGATGTGCCGACAACCTAGGAGCTTGCTGCGTGGTTTCTGGTATAATTTTCAGAGGGGATGAGGAGCTGCTGTTGGTCACGGGAAGTGCCTGTGAGGCCCCCAACCCCCACTTCCCCGAAACCCCACAACTCCCCATAATCCAGTTACTGCAGTCAGCAGCTGATCTACCCTGTCAGAGCACACTGGATCCTCCTTACCCTGACATTTTGGAACGACAGTCTGCTGCCATGAATGTGGCAATGCATGGATATGATGTGTTTTGCTTTCAATTTCACTTTCATCTCTGGCCACATGTAAGTTCTTCCGTTTAACCTTGTAACCCTTGCAGGAAATGTCCGCTCGCTGATCCCTTTTTGTCAACT
The DNA here is from genome assembly GCF_004010195.1 of Chiloscyllium plagiosum. Taxonomy (NCBI): domain Eukaryota; kingdom Metazoa; phylum Chordata; class Chondrichthyes; order Orectolobiformes; family Hemiscylliidae; genus Chiloscyllium; species Chiloscyllium plagiosum. Next base: position 673 of record NW_025138223.1, read on the forward strand.
TAACCAGGTTCCCCACACATAATCACCACCTCAGCAAACTCTACTTGAACTTGCCCACATTGACTTATTGATCTTCTCCAGCCTTGATAGAGCAGGGACTGTTCCTGTGCCCAAGCACCCTGCAGGAACTTTAATGAATCAGGGAGCAATCTGAATCTAATTGATGTTGAGTGTTTGTTAGTAGCCAATGTCTCTCCAAAGCTGTTGTTTGAAAGTGTAGGTAACAGCCTTTAAATATGATTGCTGCATTCTCTGAACCGGAACATCCTCTGCCCACATAGTTCGAACGACGCCCTCTGCTGACCGACCGTTAATTGACCAGTTCTGACAATGTTGCATTCTCGACTTTTCCTAGCCTACCCACGTGGCCACACCTCCTAATTCCAATGCTGGTCCCAGCATTTCATAGCTTCAGTAATATTTTGGCACTTATGCTCAATTCCACCACAAACCCCATTCCCGACCTATTATTTTGTGCTTCCAAGCAACTTTGGGCAAGAAAGTTGGGGTGCAGAGGTTCTGTTTTGCACCCTTATCATT
>NW_025138224.1:0-1212 GCF_004010195.1 Chiloscyllium plagiosum
ATTTTAAGATCAGGTGAACCTAAGAGGCACTGCGTTCCCTTAGAAATGAGAGATCCTTGACACACACAGCTGAAATCATTGCTGCGCTATTATTAGCAAATTGGAATTAAGGCTGGTGTTTTTCTGCTGGAGCAGAGGAGGTTGAGAGGCGAAGTTTATCTATACCTCTCATGATTTTATAAAGGTAGTTGTCTCTTCCCTAGGGTGGGAAAGTTCAAGACCAGGGGGCACATATTTACAGTGAGGGGAGGAAGATTGACAAAAAGACAGGTGGGGACAAATGTTTTTGCAGAGTGTGGTTCACATGTGGAATGAACCTCCAGAGGAAGTTGTGGGCACGGGTACAATCACAACATATAAAAGACATTTGGATAAGTACGTGATTAGGGGGAAAGGTTTGGAGGGAAAGGGAGAGGTTGAATAGGTTGGGGCTGTTTTCCCTGGAGCATCGGAGGCTGAGGTGCTGCCTTTTATGGCTTTATATAACCATGAGGGGCATGGATAGGGCAAATAGTCAAGGTCTTTTCCCTGGGTTGAGGTAGTCCAGAACTAGAGGGAATAGGTTTAAAAGTGAGAGGAGAAAAATTTTAATGGGACCTGAGGGACAACCTTTTCACACAGAGGGTGGTGCGTGGATGGAGTGAGCTGCCACAGGAAATAGTGGATGCTGGCACAATGTCAACATGAAAAAGGCACCTGGATGGGTGTATGAACAGGAAGGGTTAGAGGAATACAGGGCAAGTGCTGGAAACAGACCCTTTGGTCCAACTTCTCCATGCTGACCAGGTATCCTAAATTAATCAGACCAAAGGGTCTGTTTCCAGCACTTGGCCCACATCCCTCCAAACCGTTCCTATTCATGTCCCCATCCAGATGCCATTTAAATAATGTCATTGTAACAGCCTTCACTTCTTCTGGCAACTCATTCCATACATGTACAACCCTTTGTGTGAAAAAGTTACCCCATAGGTCCCATTTAAATCTTTTCCCTTTTGCCATAAACCTATTCCCTCTGTTTCTGGAATGTCTAACCTCCAGGGAAATGACCTTGTCTATTTGCCCTATCCATACCCTTCATGATTTTATAAACTCATATAAGGTCACTCCTCAACCTCCCATAATCCAGAGAAAACAGCCCCAGTCTACTGTAGCCCAAACCTTCCAACCCTCAGCAACATTCTGGTAAATCATTTCTGGTGGAGAAGTCAATTA
>NW_025138225.1:0-1212 GCF_004010195.1 Chiloscyllium plagiosum
ATATGAACACCAACTGGCCATCAAAAGACATGATCCACTATCACAAAGAAGGACACCACATTGACTGTGACAACACACATTTCCAAGGACAAAGCCACGCACGAAACTTCTGAGAGGCATGACATTCTAGCCAGAAGTACATCAATAAACATATCAATTTAGATCCTATCTACCTTCCCTTGAAAAAAACTGGAAATATCATCATGCACCTTAAGAAACCAAGACCTATAAATAGAAACACAGGACATACCAACAGTGTGTCACCAGAGACTCTCCTTGATGATGTTACTTAGTCATGGTGACGAAAGATCTGAAAACAAACCTTCAAGCTCAGCGAGCTCATTTACATACTTATAAATGGTTATTTTTCTCTTAATAGTGGAATTTGGGACTTCTCTGTCATTCAGCTTTTAACAGATTACGTGACGAGGTGGGCTTTTCTGGCTGTGTGGTTTTAATTAACAGAGGGGTTAGACATCGACATCATAACGGTTTGAGTGCTTGTCGTATGGGTCTTGAACAGATTTGGGGTACAAAAGGTCCCAGCAGATTCCATCAATTGGCAGTTGGTGACCTAGATCTTCAAATAAAACAGGTAAGAAAATTCATTTAATTTTGTTTCCTTGTAGTTGGTTAAATTAGAAGAAATGGATTTTAACATTACTAAAGAGGTTCTGAGGTTTGAAGACGATTCCCAAGTTTGCCGACAATGTTTAGAAAGACATAGGAAGGGCATACTTTTAGAATTAACATGTAGATTAGAATTGGGTTTCAGCAGGGACAAAAGGAAAGCTATCACCATAATGGAGTTGGTCAAGCACTTTGGTGTATCAGAGAAGCAGGAAACTGCAGTCGAGTTGGAAAAAAACTTAAATTGCAAGTGGGGTAACTGGAGTTAGAATATAAAGAGAGACAGAAAGAGAGAGAGAAGATAGAGAAAGAGAAAGAGAGAAAAAAGGAAGAGAGGGAGAATTTGAAATTTAGAAGTTTGGATTTAGATAAGAAAGTTAAATTCGCAGGATGAAGATGAAGGGAGAACGTCGGGATGCATACAACTAAGTCAATACGTTGCCATATTCCGGTGAGAAAAATGCCAAAACCTTTTTTATTTCATTTGCAAAATTGGCTCGGCAGATGGCGTGTCCAGTGAACCTGTGGGTAATGCTAGTTCAGACTAACATGGTTGGCACAGCTTGAGAGGTATGTGTAGTT
>NW_025138226.1:0-1212 GCF_004010195.1 Chiloscyllium plagiosum
TCACTCTTGCCTCAATTTCCCTTGGTTCCCAAACCCAGTTGGAACTGATCCCAGATTGTCATGGGTCTGAGCACTGACAGCGGGTCCCAGCAGAAAACGGTGACAAAATCCATCTATGGGGAGGCGTTGACCTGCAGGCCTCTACTGCCTGGAATAGTTACCCTTCTCAGGATCACATCCATTCTGCTGGACTCAGCAAAGGGCTCTATACAACACAAGACCAGTGAAACTGGGCAGCACTGCCTAACTCCGCATCTGACGTGGAAGCTTCTAGACACCACCCGTTTATTGACACTGCGCGAACGATGTTGTTGTGAGCAGTCGGGTCCAATTGCAGACTCCCTCCCAAAAGCCAATTTTGGAGAGTAGGTCCCACATGGAGGTGTGTGTGATATTCTGTCAAAAGCCTTCACCTATCCCAGGCTAATGTGGCAGGTGTCCACCCCCCTGACTTGTATGTAGGTGATCGTATCCTTCAGGAGTATAAGGCGCTCATTGAGATTGTCATGCCCAGCACAACACGGGTTTGGTTGGAATGGATCACCGATCCCAGAGCAGAGCTGACTCAGTTGGTGATGACCTTAAGACAGTATTTTGTGGTCTACATGCAGCAATGATATTGGCTTCAATTTCTAATATCCTCCCTCCTCCCCTTTCCGCTTGTGGATGAGCGTGATGATACCTTTCTGATGGATTTGCTCATGATTCCTGCCAGAAACAAACTGTCACACACCTCCTGCAGGTCCTGGCCAGTCAAATACCACCGAGCCGAATACATCTCGATAGAAAGCATGGCTTTGTGTAGAAGAGGCCACGCCTCGGTTAATGAGTTAAAGTTATTGAGGAGATGACAAAGATGATTGGTGACAGAAAAGTCGACGATATTGACTTCAGTCTTCCTCATGACAGACTGGTACAACAGCTTGCTATCAGGGGTGAGGTGGCAAAATATATACGGAACTGGGGTAGTAGGAAGACAGAGGGTGCAGTGAATGGATGGTTTAAGGAATGGAGAGTTGTGATTATTGCTGTTCTGCGCAACATCGAGGGCCCAAGGACCTGTACTGCGCTGTATTCTTCTATGTTCTATGTTCTATGTTTATGGTCGATTTAGAGGAAATCGTGGTTGGTTCTTTAATAGGTTTGCATATTATTGTGGAATTTGAGATGGTGAGGAACATTGTCAGAGGATACAGATGTTGGAGTTTAATC